>NC_056749.1:120047691-120215191 GCF_019279795.1 Protopterus annectens
GCCTGCAATGGCAGCACTTCCATCTTGAAGCATCATTGCACTTAAATGTAGTTCCCAGGGTTTCGAGAGTATTAACCATGCCCAGCTATGGTGGAACTTATCCTGAGCTACTATGGCGCTGGCAACAACTGAATTAGGAGTTGATCGCCAAATATATGCAGCTCATCACTGACCTTTTTCTTCCACAAGAGAGAGCTGCTCAGTGAGATAAATGTTCTACAGAATGAGTTGTTAGACCAATTTAAGAATGACTTATTCTGCAATAAGCTCGATACCCTATTTGACAATATTGCTGTTTACGACAAGAAACTGCAGACTGTCAAAATGCGGAAATTAGAGGGATCAGCAAGATTTTAAAAAAGGGGCGGTCTTCTCATGGCTCAGAGAGAGGACTGACATTGATTCGCAAACAGGACAACACCAGCAACCAATAATTGAGCTAGTTCCACACAACCAGCAACAAGTCCCATACAAGGCTAACCTCAGTGCAATGAAATAAATATCCCACCTCTAGAGGACACCTGCATCAGTAAAGCGTTCAGTCAACAAAATACCAAAAAAGACTGTAAGTGAAGAACGCTGACTCCATGGACTCCAGAAATGCTCGTTGCCCACAAACAATATCCAAACCACTAGCGATGATGCAAATACTGTGTAAAAACACACCAACCACTTGAATGGTTAAAACATTTTCATTTAATATTCCATGAGTTAAGCGCTTTCACTCACACAACTGTGAGCTTCATCAGAACAACTCCAGGTCCATCGTAGTTATCGTTTAGGCTACGGGAGGAGTCATGGTGAGTGCCCACACACCCTCCCATGGATGATGTGATAAAATCACTGCCACCACCGTATCACTCCTTTTTTGTTTTTAGCCAACAGTCCTGAAGCTGCTACACAGACCCTGTCGCCATCACCCTCTTGCAGCTCTAGAGGACAGAAGTAACACCACCACTGAACAATTACATACTTTGCCCCAGCAAGAACCCTCTTTAGTTTCTGAGCTCCATACTACTAACGAGAGAGATGCCAGACCACGTACTACACCTACCAATAAGGTAGGAACGAGACAGATGGAGCAATTGGTCCTAACACAAATGAATGTTTTTTTGATGAAGGACCCGCTCGAAGAGCAGGGGCAGGAAAGGTAGACCGTGGCGATTAGAGAGCACGAATCACCCGGAGAATCAAGAGCGCAGATGGAAAAGGCACGAATCACCCAGAGAATCAAGAGCGCAGATGGAAAAGGCAAGTTTAGTTATTAACATTTCTTCATATTTGCTGACTGTCTCTCAGATCTCGCTATCTAAAGGACTAAATTTCATCCCTGCTCAGCATGGGGATCTTGTAGAAACTTTAAAACATCTGAAATTGTTTGGTCGCAACTTGAATCTCAAGGTTATGTTTAATACCCGTTATGAGAATACTGCTATATTCAGGAAACCTAGTAATGTTCTTCGTGTTTCACTGATGTTCATCGTACATACAGCTGCAGTCATAACAGATGGGTTTTCCTGCCATCAGGCGGGTCCTCAGTCGGCCGAATTCCAAAGTCTAGGTCCGGCGTCGGATGTCGTCGCTTCTTCCCTGACGTCAGTGCGAAAGGGGTATAAAAGAACCAGCCGACGCCATTTTCTTCAGTCTTTCTTGCTGCGCAGTGCCCGAAGTAGAAGCAGTTCGCAAGTGCCGGTCGGCCAGCAACTGAGATTACAAATATTATTCAACCGAAGACTTCTTGAAAGCTAAGTACCCCGTTGGGGAAACTTTTCTTGCCTCAGACCGATGTCAGACAAAGTTAATAATTGCATTTCATGTGGGAAGCAAATACCGCATAAGGATTTCCATTCCCTCTGCATTCCTTGCTTAGGCCCAGACCACGACGTCTCAGTGCGTCTGTTGAATGTAGCACAAAAACGACAGGCCATTAAGCGTCGGGCGGAGTTCGCCCAACACTATTTTGGCAAAAAATTTAATTACATTATGTCGTCGGATACTCCGACTCCAGTTTTGGGTAAAAGACGCAAAGATAAGGACCGACATCCGAGGTCCGCGACTTCTACCGACACCACACTAAAGCCAACTACAGGTGCTCTGGTTCTCAGCGAGGCACCTACGCAGCCCCTGACTACCATTGACACTTCATTAGCGGTGTCTTCTGTGCCCGAGGTCGCAGGCTCTTCGGCCCACACCCTGACCACAGATACCGAAGCCACTCTAGGCGGGGAAACTCAGAGTTTAGACAGGCCTGCTACCTCTCAAAGTGTCTTCAGGCCTTCTTCTTCTTTTTCCATTAAGGCTTTCACCAAATCTAAAGCTGCCATTCATACTAAAAGACAAGCTCCACAGGGCCCCTCTCAAGGCCCCATGCCTAAAAAGCAGATGCTCAAAATGGCTGAGGACTTGATTACTCTTATCAGGGGTTCCCAACCCCCCTCGGACAAAAGGCCTAGAGTGGAGGAAGAATACCCTTCCTCGGACCAGGCCTCCATTACTCCTGAACATTTTGAGGACCAGGAACATTCATACTCCCCTTTTGAAGATTCTGATGCAGAGGAGTCCATTCCCTCTGTCTCCCCCCCCCCCCCCCCGAGGATTACTCTTTTGGGGAAACCTTGCATACCTTAAGGGAACATTTCCACTGGGAAGGCCAAGAGTACTCAGACTCCAAGAAAAGGCTCAGGGATTTCCTCTTGCTCCCTCAGCACAGGCCACTGGCTATACCTCCTGTCTTAGACATACTAGATGATGTGTATTCAGAGGCCATCCTTAACCCAGATTCTTTACCTCCAGCTCCAGTCAAGCCTGACGGGTATTACCGGTTTCCTGATTCACACCAATTCCTATACAAACGCCATGCGGCTGACCCAGAAACTATTTCACAGGGTCCCAAGGGAATTAAGGCCTCCACTGCCAAAAATCCATTACCTTCAGAGAGAGATTCCAGGGCTTTAGAAAGGTGGGGGAAAAAGGTATGCACCTCGGCCACCTTAACCATGAGGGCATTAAACTGTCAGTTCCATATGTTAAAGTGTCAACAGTTTTTGTTATCTCAGTTGAAAAGCAAAATGTCACAACCTGAACAACCAGACTTGAAGGAGTTGCAGGATTTGTTGCATAGTGCAGAGCAAGTGGGTAATCATACCTTGCATTGTGGTTTTGATGCTTTAGAGGCCTCGTGTAGAGCTGCAGTTACAGGATCAGTCATACGTAGACATGCTTGGCTCAAAGAGCAAACCTTACCAGATCATGTCAAAGCTAAATTACTAGATACACCTCTTCAAAAAGATGTATTGTTTGGTGTTAAAGCTGAGGAGGTATTAAAGAAAATGGAGGAAAAGGCAAAATCAATGCAAACAGTGAAAGATTTCCTACAGGTATAACCTCCACGTTTCAGTAGGAATTGGCCTTCAAAAACTTGGTCCTTTCCAGCCACGGACAGACCCCAAAGAGGGAGATACAGGCGCCCGAGGGGCAGAGGGCAATCTCAAGGATCTTTTAGAGGCAGACAATGGCAAGCTCCTACACCAAGAGGTGGTGAGGATAGTTCACAGCAAGTCAGAAAGCAGAACCAATGACTTGCCCCTTTACATGCCAAGCAAGGCTCAAATGGCAGCACCTTTAGGCAGAAAACTGGCATTATTTTCGAAAAACTGGCATATTGTCACAAAAGACAAATGGATCCTGGACATTATAGACAGAGGCTACAGATTCCACTTTCACACCCTTTCAAAAATGAAAGGCATGCCAAACCTGCCACACAATCAAAGGGCAGAGGCACAAAAACAAATTTCAGATCTCATGGACATGAAAGCTATTCAAGAGGTACCTGCACAAGAACAGGGCAAGGTTTTTATTCCAGACTATTCCTGGTACCAAGGAAGGGCAAAGATTGGAGACCTATTTCGGACCTATCCATCCTAAACATATATTTACTCATACCAAAATTCAAGATGCTCACATTACAGCAGCTTCTTCCCATGCTGGGCAAGGAGTCTTGGCTGGTAACATTGGACCTCAAGGAGGCATACCTGCATGTCCCAATCAGACAAGATTGCAGAAGATACCTCCGATTTCTTGCAGGTTCAATCCATTATCAATTCTCTGCATTGCCCTTTGGCTTATCTACTGCGCCCAGAATGTTCACGAAATGCCTGGCATCAGTAATTGCCTTGTGTAGACTTCAAGGGATACAAATATACCCATATTTTGACAACTGCCTGATCCAAGCGGACAGCAAACACATACTTCTGAACCACCTGGCGTTTGTAATAAGGTTGTTGAATTCTCTGGGATACACAGTCAACAAAAAGAAATCAAGACTAATGCCCTATCGAACAATAATTTTCCTGGGTGCCAGCTTGAATACAAACACCCAGATGGCCTACCTCACGCCAGAGAAACAAGGGCAACTAACTCAATACTTCAGAAAACTGGCAACCTTCATCAGGCTAACTGCAAGGAAAATCCTGCAGGCTCTGGGATTTATGGCATCTTGCATCCTGCTATAATCCCATGTGCAAAGCTGCATATGAGGAAACTTTAATGGTACCTAAAAAACTTATGGTCTCAACACAGCCACAGTTTGGAAACAATTATACCACTGATTCCATGTCTTCAAAAGGAATTCCTGTGGTGGGCTCAAGCATGCCATAGAAACATAGGTCTCCCATTCTGCAACCCTCAAGCAAATCAAATCATCATAACAGACGCCTCAAACTACGCTTGGGGGGGCGCACATGACAGATCGGTGCATTCAGGGCAAATGGTCACAAAAAGAAAAGCACCTACACATCAATCAAAAGGAAATGCTATCAGTAATAAATGCTATTATGGCTTTCAAAGACCTACTGCATCCAGGCCAGCTATTGATAAGGACAGACAACACCACAGTGATGTGGTACATAAACAAACAGGGTGGAACCCATTCATATCCCCTATGCAGGCTAGCCATGTCTCTTTGGAATATGGCTCTGGAATTACAAATCCAACTTCAAGCACAGTTCCTGCCAGGCAAGGAAAACACACTGGCAGACAAACTGAGCAGAAATATGACAGATCCAAATATGACAGATCCACACGAATGGAAGTTGCATCCTCAAGTTTTTACAAAGATAATTCAAGCATGGGGGAGGCCAGACCTAGATCTCTTTGCCACCCACAGAAATTACCAATTGACAAAATTCTGCTCAAGGACCTTTCATCCACAGGCCTGGAAAGTGGACGCACTCTTTCAGTTGGACAAGAATGACAGTTTATACCTTTCCACCTCTTCCTCTTCTGCCCAAAGTTCTACTAAAAGCCAGAGCAGACAGACAGAAGATGATTCTCATTGCTCCAGACTGGCCAAGACAACACTGGTACCCACTCCTGAGGAGCCTGACGCATTCCCCACCATGGATCCTGCCTCTAATGCCTCTTCTGTTGACTCAGCACAACTTCAAAACTCTTCACAGTCAGCTGAAAACACTCAATCTAGCTGCATGGAGGATTCCTTAAATTCACAAGACCCTACTCTCCAAGGAGGTGCAGGATGTCATTTTGGAGGCCAGAAGGCCTTCTACTAGAAAAAACTACTCCGCAAAATGGAAACGGTTTTGTGCCTGGAATCAGAAAAAGGGTCAGAATCCTGGAATACTGAATTTACCTCAAATATTACAGTACCTAGCTGAGATGCTAAGCAGTGGACTTTCATTCTCCTCCATCAAAATCCATGCCTCAGCCATTTCTGCAGAATACAACACTGATCCTCCTTTATTCTCTCACCCTCTCTTAAGACAGTTCCTCAGAGGGGCTAAGAATATAAGACCCCCAAGGAAGCAACCAGTTCCTGCTTGGGACCTCAACTTCATTCTAGAAAAGCTGACCCTGCCTCCTTTTGAGCCAGCTGCTTCAACAGAACTGCAATATTTGTCATGGAAAACAGCCTTCCTTCTGGCTATCACCTCTGCACGCAGGGTTTCGGAACTACAAGCCCTCATGGCTGTGCAGCCTTTCATCATTTTCCATCAGGACAGAGTTTCCTTACGAACCAATCCTTCCTTTATGCCAAAGGTAGTATCCAGGGTAGCCTTAAATCAGGCTATCCACTTACCTACCTTTTACCCTAATCCACAAAACAAAGGGGAGAGTCTACTACATTCCTTGGACACTCACAGACAGCTCCGTTATTATTTGGACAGAACAAAGCCTTTCAGAAAATCAGAGCAACTCTTTGTGTCCTTTGCTACAGGTGCTCAAGGGAAGCATATTTCCAAACAGACAATCTCAAAATAGATAGCCCACTGCATAAGCTTTTGTTACTCATTTCATGGTAAAACTGTACCTACAGGCATCAGATCTCACTCCACAAGGGCCACAGCTACCTCTGCACTTTTCTCAGGGGGGTTCCTACCAAAGAGATTTTGGAAGCAGCCACTTGGAGTTCTGTACATACTTTTTCCAAACACTATCACCTACCATTATACTCCAAATCTAGAGCGGGCTTTGCCACTGCAGTCTTGCAGGCCATCCTGGCTCCTCCTAGTTCCACTTAGTGCCTACCACCCCTTTTTAGCTTTGGGATTCTACCCATCTGTTATGACTGCAGCTGTATGCACGATGAACATAGTACAGTTTTGTACCTACCATAAATGTAGATGTTCGAGTGCTAATACAGCTGCAGTCCAGGTTTCCCTCCCTCCTTCCCCTCTTGGGACAGGCCTAATGGCTAACACCTCCTCATACCACCTCATTGGGGTATTCTTTTATGGTGTATTTGCTTGCAACTACTGTTTTTTGATTATATTGCATTCCATTTTTACCTAAATTTATGTTTTGCCTTACTTCTGGGGGCATCTGACATCTGGGGAAAGAAAAACTGAAGAAAATGGCGTCGGCTGGTTCTTTTATACCCCTGTCGCACTGACGTCCGGGAAGAAGCGACGACATCCGACGCCGGACCTAGACTTTGGAATTCGGCCGACTGAGGACCCGCCTGACGGCAGGAAAACCCATCTGTTATGACTGCAGCTGTATTGGCACTTGAACATCTACATTTATGGTAGGTACAAAACTGTACTTTGCAGTCATTACATTTGGGGTAATCTGACAGGTTGCCCTCATTTGGCCTGATTAACAAAGTCTTGGGTCCTGCGTCGGTTGCTATCCCTTCTTCCATGATGTCAGGTCATCAGGGGTATAAAACATGCAGCCGACACCATTACATCAGTCTTTCTTGCCTTGCGAACTGCTTCTGCTTCGGGCATCGTAAGTGCCGGTCGGCTGACTCCTGAAATGCGTTTTCGAGTTTCAGAACCGAAGTCTTCAACTTAAAAGTACCCCGTTGGGGAAACTTTTTCTAGCTCCTTACCGATGTCAGTAAAAGTTAATAATTGCATTACTTGTGGAAAGCAAATACCTCATAAGGATTTTCATTTGTACTGTATTCCTTGCCTAGGCCCTGACCACGACGTACCTTGATGTCTGTTTTATGTTTTATTTAATCAGTGCACTATCCGTCGTCGGTACATTTTTGTCTCTAAATATTTCGGTTCTCAGTTTAATTATGCAGAAATGACATCAGTTAGCCATCCGACTACCGGAATTCCAAAAAACTGCAAAGAAAAAGACAGGCCGGCGAGGTCCAAAACTGCCGACGATGCTTCTAAGTCAGTCGCCAGTACTCAGTGAGGCGCTTTCGCAGCCCCTGATACCTGCTAATTCTGACTCGCAGGTCTTTACTGAGACCCATTTGGAGTCCAGTATGTCGCAAGATGCTTCTCCTATGGAACCCGTGGATGTCTCCACCTTGGATGGGTCTGGAGCTGCTGTGCAGGCACCGGCTTCTGAGGGTGTATTCAGGCCTACAGACATGCATATTAAACTGACTCCACCTTCTATTCTAAGGCATAAATCTCTATCTATGTCTAAAAAACAGACGCCCAGGCCACATGTTCAGGCCCCTGTGCCTAAAAACAAATGATCAAAATGGCTGAAGATCTTATTACTCTAATCAGGTGTAGTCACCCCCCCCCCCCCCCCTTCTAAGAGGCCTAGGACTGAGCTTGACTATGATTCTTCTGATCAGGACACAGTTTCCTCTAATTCTTCCAATGAACTAAATTTGTCTATTCCTACGTATGAGGATTCTGATGCAGAGGATTCCATTCCCTCTGCTTCCCCCCTGAGGACTTTTCTTTTGGGGAAACTTTACTTACCTTAAGGGAGCATTTCCTTTGGGAAAGTCAGGAATTTTCTACATCTAAAAAAAGGCCCATCTACCTCAGCATAAGCCTTTGGATATACCTCCTGTACTAGACATTGTTGATGTGTTTTCGGAATCCAGTATGGCCACTGATTCCCTGCCTCCGGCTCCCAGTAAATCTGACAGATACTACAGGGTTCCTGAGTCCCACAAGTTCCTTTTCAAGAACCCTGTTGCAGATCCAGAAACGATTTCTCAGGGGCCTAAGGGCATTAAGGCTTCTACTGCTAAAAATCCTACCCCTTCTGATAGAGATTCCAGGGCGCTGGATAGATGGGGTAAAAAGGTTTATACTTCTGCAACTTTGGCAATCAGGGCTTTAAACTGCCAATTTCATATGCTAAAATATCAACAGCATATTATGGGACTGCTTAAACAGAAAATGATGTTGATTTCAGACTATGTGGAAAATAGATTTACAGGATTTATTGCATTCTGTTGAACAAGTTGGAAAACATACTTTGCAATGTGGTTTTGATTCTTTAGAGGCCTCTTGCAGGGCTGCTGTTACTAGGTCTCTGCTTAGAAGGCATGCTTGGCTTAAGGAGCAATCTCTGCCTGATCATGTTAAAGCAAAACTGTTGGATGCTCCTTTAAATCAGGACCGCCTGTTTGGCAATAAGGCTGAAGAAGTTCTAAAAAAAAGATGGAAGATAAAGCTAAATCTATCAAACTGTAAAAGATTTCTTACAAGTGCAACCTCCAAGATTTAGTAGGCATTGGCCTACTACGAATTGGTCCTTTCCAGCCCCTTCCAGATCCACTGAAGCCAAACCCAGACATATCAAAAGCACCAGGTTTCAGTCCCAAGGGACTCTCATAACTAAGCAATGGGGGGCCTCCACTTCCAAATCTGGAAATAACAAGACACCCTCCTATGGTAAACAGTCTCAATGACTTTCCTTTAAAATTACCAAGCACTTCCCTTTCAGCCGCCCCTCTGGGGGGAAAAATTGCTCTTCGTGCAAAAAACTGGAAACTCATAACCCAGGACAAATTGGTTTTAAATACAGTGTTCCAGGGATACAAATTTCATTTTTACACGCTGCCATCACCAAACGGGTGGCCAGACCTGCCCCCAAATCAGTGGGCAGAGGCTCAGAAACAAGTATTTTCCCTCTTAACCATGGGGGCTATTCAACCGGTATCAGAAGAGGAAAAGGGACAAGGTTTCTATTCCAGGCTTTTCCTGGTACCCAGAAAAGACAAATCATGGCGTCCAATTCTGGACCTGTCTACTCTTAAACACCTTTCTGGACATTCCAAAATTCAAGATGCTGACTCTTCACCAGTAACTTCCTATGCTAGGCAAAGATGCCTGGTTGGTAACTATAGATCTAAAAGAGGCTTACCTGCATATTCCAATCAGAGAATCTTGCAGAAGATACCTACGCTTCAAAGCAGGCTACTTGCATTGTCAGATGTCCTTCAAGAATGCAACTGCAGTCATAACATATGGGTTGTCCTGCCTCAGGCAGCCCTCGGTCGGCCTGATTCCAAAGTCTGGGTCCGGCGTCGGCTGGTGTCGCCTCCTCTCTGACGTCAGAACGGCTGGAGTATAAAGGCATCGGCCGACGCCATCTTCTTCAGTCTTTCTTGCCGCGCGGTGCCCGAAGCAGAAGCAGTTTGCAAGTGCCGGTCGGTCAGCTCCTGTGTTTTCAGTACCGAAGTCATCTAAAAGCTAAGTACCCGTTGGGAACATTTTTCTTGCCTCAGCCGATGTCAGAACAAATTGAGAAAGTTAATAATTGTTTGTCTTGTGGTAAACAAATACCTCATAAGGACTTCCATTCTTATTGCCTCCCTTGCCTGGGCCCAGACCACGACGTCTCGGCCTGTGCTGCCTGTGCTTGCTTTAATAAGCGCACTCTCAGGCGCCGGGCAGAATTTGCTGAAGATTTTTTCGGCGAATCTTTCGCTTATATCATGCCGTCGGAACAACCGACATCTCAATCTACCAAAAAAACGAAAGGACCGGGACCGACATCCTCGGCCCTCGTCCTCCACTGATACTCCTCCTAAACCCTCCGCGAGTGCTTCGGTCCCTTCGGAAGCGGTAATTCAACCGCTCCAGGCCGACGACACAGCGTTAACACGTCCTTCGGTCTCTGAGTCTACACCGGTGCCGGTTGTTGATTTTCCTCCAGAAACCGAAGTTCTGGATCTGCCCGACACCATTCCTGTGGACAAGGTTACTCCTGCACGTGGGGCAGCTAGGCCTCCCGTATCCATGTCTATCAAGGCCTTTGCACGTGCTAAGGCTGCCAGCCAGGCCAAGGCCCATCCTAAACCTACTGCCCAGGCCCCTTCGTCTGATAAACAGATCATGTCTCTTGCTGCAGATCTTATTTCTCTTATCAGGGGGTCTCACCCTCATCCAGACAGAGGTTCTCAGCCGCCTGCAGAGAAAAGGCCCAGACCTGAGCAGGCCAACAACCTCTCTTCAGATGAAGCCTCTGGGGATTCAGAGCATTCAGATACCCAAGAAGAATCCTTCCAGGCCTATGAGGACTCTGATGCTGAGGAATCAATTCCCTCTGCCTCTCCTCCAGAGGATTTTTCGTTTGGTGAAGTCCTACACTCTGAGGGAGCATTTTAAATGGCAGGGTCAGGAATTCTCTGATTCCAGGAAAAGACTACGTACCTTCCTCAAGCTTCCCCAGCACAGACCTTTAGCTATCCCTCCAGTTATGGATGTCCTGGATGATGTTTTCTCCGACTCCAGTGCTAACCCTGATTCTCCCCCTCCTGCTCCTGTCAAGCCAGACAGATATTATAGGGTCCCTGACACCCACAAACATCTCTTTAAGGCCCATTCTGTGGATCTAGAAACTATTTCACAGGGCCCCAAGGGAGTGACTACTTCCACAGCCAAGAATCCACTGCCAGTGGATAGGGAAGCTAGGTCCCTGGAGAGATGGGGTAAAAAAGTTTATACCTCTACCACCCTGGCCATGAGGTCACTTAACTGCCTTTTTCATATGTTTCAGTACCAGGATTTTTACTGGATGATTTACAGAAAAGCTAGCCTCTCCTGAGCCTATTGATAGAAAGGCATTGCAGGATCTAGTACATAACACTCAGCAGGTTAGCAATCATTTTCTTCAGTGTGGTTATGATGCATTGGAGGCTTCATGTAGGGCAGCTATGACTGGGGTTGTTATACGTAGACATGCTTGGTTAAAAGAACAGCCACTGCCAGACCATGTTAAAGTAAAGTTACTTGATGCACCTCTGGAAAAACAGAAGCTTTTTGGTGCTAATGCACAAGATGTGTTGAAGTCCATTGAGGAAAAAGCTAAATCAGTACAGACAGTCAAAGATTTCCTCCAGGTTCAGCCACCCAGATTCAGCAGGAATTGGCCTTCAAAGAATTGGTCCTTTCCAGACACTGACAAGTTTCAAAGGGGAAGAAACAGGCGTGCCCGAGGTAGAGGGCAATACCGAGGCTCCTGCAGGGGCCACCAATGGCAACCACCAAATCAAAGAAGTGGCGCAGGCAGTCCAGCTGCACCACAAGGACAACCACAATGACTTGACTTTCATACCACCTACAAAGGTTCAAAGAGAAGCACCTTTGGGCGGAAAATTATCCTTATTCTCAAAAAACTGGCATATCTTAACCAAGGATAAATGGATTCTGGATTTAATAGACAAAGGTTACATATTCCACTTCCATACTTTACCAATAAGACAAGGCATGCCAAACCTGCCACTTCATCAAAGGGCAGAGGCACTCATTCAAGTTTCAAAGCTGTTAAATATAAAAGCAATAGAAAAGGTCCCTCCACAGGAACAAGGCCAGGGATTTTATTCAAGACTGTTCCTTGTTCCAAGAAAGGAAAACAAATGGAGGCCTATACTGGACTTGTCTACTCTAAATACTTATCTCATTGTGCCAAAGTTCAAAATGCTGACGTTGCAGCAACTCCTTCCCATGCTGGGCAAGGGGTCTTGGCTGGTCACTCTGGACCTCAAGGAGGCATACCTGCATGTCCCAATCAGACAAAGCTGCAGAAGATACCTCAGATTTCTTGCAGGGACAGAGCATTATCAATTCTCAGCATTGCCGTTTGGCTTATCTACTGTGCCCAGAGTGTTCACGAAATGCCTGGCATCAGTAGTGGCACACTGCAGACTCCAGGGGATTCAAATATACCCCTACCTGGACGACTGCCTCATACAAGCAGACAACAAACAAACCTTGATAGCAAACTTGGACTATGTCATTGCATTACTACAGGCCTTGGGATACACAGTCAACATTCAGAAATCAAGACTTCTGCCATCCCAACAGATTATTTTCCTAGGAGCCAAACTGGACACAAAAACACAAATGGCTTATCTCACGGAGGAAAAACAACAGCAGTTACCAGAGTACTTCAAAGGCCTAGCAAAGCTCTCCCAGCTGATTGCAAGGAAAATCCTGCAGGCCCTGGGGTTCATGGCATCTTGCATTCTTCTGATACCTTTGGCAAGACTTCATATGAGAAAGCTGCAATGGTACTTAAAAAGCTTATGGTCCCAACACAGCCAAAGCCTAGAGGACGTAATCCCTACAAAGAGAATTTTTGTGGTGGGCTCAAACAAGTCAGTTAAACAAAGGCATGTCTTTCCACAAACCTCAAGCAGGTCAAATGATTACAACAGACGCCTCAGACCATGGATGGGGGGCGCACATGGAGGGCAGATGCATTCAAGGTCAATGGACACCAAGGGAAAGGCATCTGCACATAAACCAAAAAGAGATGTTGGCAGTGATACATGCAATCGAGTCTTTCGAAAAATCACTTCAACAAGGACATTTGCTAATAAGGACAGACAACACCACTGTTATGTGGTATATAAACAAGCAGGGAGGCACTCATTCTTATCCCCTCTGCAGACTAACAATGATTCTCTGGGAAAAATCCCTAAGTCTGAAGATACATCTGCAATCCCAGTTTGTGCCAGGCAAGGACAATGTACTGGCGGACAAGCTGAGCAGAAATTTCTTGAATCCACACGAATGGATGCTGCATCCTCACATTTTCTCACAAATAACAAGGACACGGGGAAGACCGGACATAGATCTCTTTGCTTCTCACATGAATCATCATCTGGAAAAGTTCTGTACAAGGACCCACCATCCTCTAGCCTGGAAAACAGATGCTCTCTCCTTCAGCTGGAAGTCCCTAACAATTTATGCATTTCCTCCTCTAACACTGCTGTCCAAGGTGATACTGAAGATCAAAGCAGAACAACCAACAGGCATTTTGATAGCTCCAGACTGGCCAAGGCAGCACTGGTACCCATTGCTGTTGAGCATAACTCTGACCAAACCGTGGCCTCTGCCCCTATGGGCTCTGCTTCTAACACAACACAATTACAGGACGGTTCATCAAAACCTGAAAACATTGCATCTGACAGCCTGGAGGTTACCATAACTCCTTCCGATATCTCTTTCCAAAAAAGTTCAAGAGATCTTACTGGAAGCACGCAGACCTTCCACCAGAAAAACCTATTCAGCCAAGTGGAAGAGATTCATCATCTGGAATGCTAACAGGGGTCAGGATACAACAGTATTGAGTATACCTCAGATATTGGAATACTTGGCAGAAATGTTTCATACTGGTCTCTCATATTCTTCCATAAAGATTCATGCCTCAGCAATCTCAGCAAAATACAATTGTGATCCACCTGTGTTTTCGCATCCTTTGCTAAGAGGGATAAAGAATATCGAAACCGCCAGTACCTGCATGGGACCTCAATTTCGTCTTGGAAAAATTAACTCTACCTCCCTTTGAACCAGCAGCAACTTCAGAAATGCAATTTCTCTCATGGAAAACGGTTTTCCTATTGGCAGTCACATCAGCAAGAAGAGTCTCGGAGATACAGGCACTCATGGCAGTACCTCCTTTTCTCATTTTTCATCAGGACAGAGTCTCTCTAAGAACCAATCCTTCATTCATGCCAAAAGTAATTTCCAGGGTGTCTCTAAATCAAGCCATTCACCTGCCTACTTTCTTCCCCAATCCTCAAAACAGGGGGGAAGCACTGCTGCATACTTTGGACATACACAGGCAACTACGCTACTACGTGGACAGAACTAAGGCCACCAGAAAGTCTGACCAACTGCTTGTAGCCTATGCTGCTAGGGTACAAGGAAAAGCAATCTCCAAACAAACAATTTCCAAATGGATTGGACACTGCATCAGATTCTGCTATTCTTTTCATGTTAAAAGTGCGCCAGCCAATGTTAGGCCACACTCCACCAGAGCTATAGCCACATCCACAGCTTTCCTAAGAGGAGTGGCTACAAAGGACATTCTAGAGGCTGCTACATGGAGCTCCGTGCATACATTTACCAAGCACTACAACCTGCCTTTATACTCCAGATCCCGAGCAGGCTTTGCTTCGGCAGTCCTGCAGGGCATTTTAGCTACACCATCACTTTCTTAGTTCCAACCACCCCCAGCTTGGCTATGGTATTCAACCCATATGTTATGACTGCAGTTGCATTCTTGAAGGACATAGTACAGTTTTGTACCTACCATAAATGTAGATGTCTGATAGATATGCAACTGCAGTCGGATTTTCCCACCCTCCTACCCCTCTGCAACCTTCTTTATGGGTCCACTCCCCCTATTCCTATTAGCTGGGGATATCTCCTATGGTGTATCTGTTTATTATTGTTGTGCATGTCTGGAATTGTTTATCCATTCACCAAATTTAGCCTTCCTAGAAGGGCACCTGGCATCTGGGGCAAGAAACACTGAAGAAGATGGTGTCGGCCGATGCCTTTATACTCCAGCCGTTGTGATGTCGGAGAGGAGGCGACACCAGCCGACGCCGGACCCAGACTTTGGAATCTGGCCGACCGAGGGCTGCCTGAGGCAGGACAACCCATATGTTATGACTACAGTTGCATATCTATCGGACATCTACATTTATGGTAGGTACAAAACTGTACTTTCTCTGCACTACCCTTTGGCTTGTCTACTAAGCCCAGGGTATTCACAAAGTGCCTGGCTCCAGTAATTGCATTTTGCAGGCAAAGAAATATTCAAATATATCCATACTTGGATGATTGTCTAATTCAGGCAGAAAACCAGGCCATACTTATAAATCATCTGGCGTTTGTAAAAAGGGTTCTAACTTGTCTAGGGTACACCATAAATGAAAAGAAATCACAACTGGTACCCTCTCAACAGATTACATTCCTGGGTGCAAGCTTGAATACAACTGCCCATATGGCTTACCTCACGCCAGAAAAGCAAATTCATTTGGTAACTTACTTCAAATAAGTGGCAACAAAAATCCTATCTGCAAGGCAAATACTGCAAGCCTTGGCGTTCATGGCCTTCTGCATTCTTCTAATTCCATATGCAAGACTGCATACGAGGAAACTTCAGTGGTACTTAAAAAGTCTATGGAGTCAACATTGTCACAGCCTAGAAACAATGATTCCTATCATCCCTTGCATACGCCTGGAATTCCTATGGTGGGCAGAGACCTGTCACCAAAACAAGGGACTGCCATTCACACCACCCCCTGCCGCCCAAACCCTGACTACAGATGCATCAGACTATGCATGGGGGGCTCACCTGGCAGGGAAGTGCATTCAGGGCAAATGGAACCCAAATCAAATGCACTTGCATATCAATAAAAAAAAATGTTAGCTGTACAGAATGCTCTGACAGATCTTCAAGGACTACATTCAACCAGGACAATTAATGGTAAAGACTGATATCACCACGGTTATGGGGTACACATTCCTACCTCCTCTGCAAACTAGCCATGGCCTTGTGGAACACTGCCTTGAGCCACCAAGTGCAACTACAAGCTCAATTCCTGCCAGGACAACTGAATAACACTGGCAGATGGACTAAGCAGAAATCTCATGGACCCACATGAGTGGAAACTGGAACCACAGATTTTCAACATGTTGACAAGCAAATGGGGGAGCCCAGACATAGATCTGTTTGCCTCCCCCCAGAACTACCAGTTGGACAAATTTTGCACAAGGACTCCTCACAAAAAAGCCTGGAAAGTGGATGCTCTGTCTTCAGCTGGAAAAACCTATCAGTCTATGCCTTTCCCCCTCTGCCTCTGCTCTCCAAAGTTCTGCTAAAAGCCAAACAGGACAAACCAAAAATGATTTTGATTGCTCCAGACTGGCCGTGTCAACACTGGTATCCACTCCTGCACAGTGTGTCACAAATATCTCCATGGCACCTGCCTCACTTACTGTCTCAGCAGGAGAACCAAATTCTGCACCCTCAGTTCCCAACATTGAACCTTGCAGCTTGGCTAATCACTTAAATTCACACTTAGCATCCCTCAGCAAACCTGCGATGGATGTCATCTTGGAGGCGAGAAGACCTAGTACTAGAAAATCTTAAGCTGACAAATGAAAAAGATTCTCGGCCTGGAACCAATCTTTAGGGATGAGCACAATAACGCCCAATTTACCTCCGATTTTGCAATATTTAACTGAGATGCTTCACAAGGGCCTGTCTTTTTCCTTATTAAAATCCACGCTTCAGCTATTTCAGCTCACTGTAACACAGACCCACCCCTCTTTTCTCATCCCCTGCTCAAACAGTATCTGAGGGGCAAAGAATGTGAGACCACCCAGGAGAACTTCTACCTCTGCCTGGGACCTTAACTTTGTTTTGGAAAAACTCACTTTACCTCCTTTCAAGCCAGCTGCTACTGCAGACTTAAAATTTATTTCTTGGAAAACAGCCTTTGTCTTGGCAATTACTTCAGCTAGAAGGATTTCTGAATTATAGGCCCTTATGGCAGTGGAGCCTTTCATCATCTTTCATGTGGACAGGGTATCTCTGAGGACCAATCCATCCTTCATGCCCAAGGTGGTTTCCATTGTGGCTCTTAACCATTCCATTCATTTGCTAACCTTCTATCCTAATCCACAAAGCAAAGGGGAATGGATTCTGCATTCCTTGGATGTGCACAGGCAATTTAGATTCTACTTGGACAGAACTAAAGTTAGAAGAAAATCTGAACAATTGCTAGTAGCATTTGCTGCTGGGGCAGAGGGGAAGGCTAATATCAAAACAAACCATTTCTAAATGGATAAGCCATTGCATTCATTTCTTCTATAAGCACCATGGAAAACCCATCCCCCAGGGGATCAGATCTCATTCCACTAGGGCTATATCTACTTCTACAGCCTTTCTCAGAGGTGTTCCTACCAGGGATATTCTAGAAGCTGCTACCTGGAGTTCAGTACATACTTTCACCAAGCATTACCATCTGCCAGTTTTCTCTAAATCCAGAGCTGGTTTTGCCACTGCAGTCTTGCAGGGCCTTATAGCTGGTCCTAATGCTGTATAACTCCATCCTTCCAGCCACAGCATAGGGAATCTACCCAAATGTAATGACCAGCAGTGAAACACGAAGAACATAGAGCAGTTGTGTACACTTGCCATAAATGTAGATGTTCGAGTGTATTCACTGTTGCAGTCCTGGTTACCCTCCCTCCAGCCCCCTGTTTTTCTCTTACTATACCTCTACTTTCTTTTACTATGCTTAAAAAAGCCTTTTTGGAGTATTTGCTTTCGGTTGGAGGTATATTTTTGTGTTTTTTTTTTAATTTTATTTGCTCCCCATTTGGGGGGCACCTGACATCTGGGGGTAAGAAAAACTGATGTAATGGCGTCAGCTGCATGTTTTATACCCCTGACGACCTGACATCCTGGAAGAAGGCACAGCAACCGACGCAGGACCCAAGACTTTGTTAATCAGGCCGACTGAGGGCAACTAGCCAGCAGATTACCTGAAATGTAATGACTGCAACAGTGAATACACTCTCTAACATCTACATTTATGTTGTACATTTACAGGCTGATAAGCCCCCTGGTCTAAATAGTAAAGTTTCATTAAAACCTTTTCTAAAATCTAGATGCTTGAAACATTAGGTTTCTGATGTGTAAATTCGCAGACATAACTGTATGTATATGTACTCTGGAGGTCCCTGTGGCTTTTATTCATAATTGCTTTTACTTGTTTCAATTATGCTAGCTTGATTGTGCCTATATAAAGGGTATGCTTTCTGTTAGCAACTGAAGTCTGATGAAGCAGTTATGCTGAACTGCGAAAGTGCTTACTTTTGGTCCTTTTAACAATAAATATACATTTTATTTACCTGCCGTGCGTGACTGAGGTTTCTATTTTTGATTATTCTTATTATTTTACCTTTATTGGTCACTTTCCTTGTGGGAGACTGTTTTTATTTCTATTCTGGTGACTAAGCCTGTTAGTTTTTTTTCAGAACTTCTATAGAAGAGAAATTAAAATCTGAAGTTTTGGACTGTTTATTGCTGTTGCTTAATATTGTAATGTTTAAGTGTATTTATTTTTAATTTTTCGCAAGTAACAAGAGTTGAAATCAGTCCTCTACCTTAACACTAGGAACAGCTATCTTATACTTTGTTGTAACTTTTGGATCACTAATATGTCGACTTTCTTTAATTTAAAAGAATATTGCCTGTTACTACGTTATCAGCAAGCAATTCTGTCATTTCATCTTTGCTATTGGTGTCCTGCTGTAACCACTGTAAATGTAACTTAATAGGTTGTATTTTAGTAATTTCTTTGTAATTTATTGTACTCCAAGTAATCTGTCTTCCATATGTTTGCTTTCAAAATATCTTCCATTTGTGATTTTTGCCCATTAAATTTTTTCCAGTTCTTTTGCATAGCATTCTTAAATAAAGTGGCATTCTATATGATTTAATATTGTACACAATTTTCCTGGGATGATTTCTTAAGGATAACATAGTTTTGGGACGCTAAAGCTCCCATACTGGTTTGCAGCTGTTCGTCTCCAAAGATGTCACTGCTGCTTCAGTTCCTTCACTAACAGCTTATAATGTAACACAGGTGCACAGAGTTAACAAAATATTTATTTTTTATTTATTTCAGTTTGTTTACTGGGATAGTCCATTGGGCCAAGAAGAACCAGTTTTCAATGGAGTCTGGGGAGAAAAGCTCCATGACAACAATATAAGATAAAGATAATACATTCATACCATGCATAAAAAATTACAGTTGAAATGAAAAATACAGTTAAAAAGGAAGAAAAAATGCTCACACATGTACATTTATATAAAAAATCAAACATTGGTGCATATTGCTGTTAAATTGGAGCACAATAATGTTATATTTGTTACATACTGGAAATATTAAGAGAGTTGGCAAAGAGTTTGACAGAATCATAGAAGAGTTGAATGATAGGGGGATGAGAGGTGATTGTTGAATGAAGGAAAGGTGAGACTGACAGTAAGAAAAGAAGTATAAGAGTGGTAGTAAGATAAAAGGACAGGCGGTAGTCATTTCAGCTCCGTATGATGAAAGACAGAACAGGAAAGAGGTACAGGAGTGTAAGAATTGGGGGGGGGGGGTAAAAAGGTAAGTCACTTGGGATGAGAGCAGGAACATCTCCAGAGGGTTTTAGATGGGAATGAAGAACGGTCTTAAAGGTAGGGAGGTTATGGCTAGTATGAATGAGTGGTGACGGAGTTCCAGAGGTGGTGAGTAAGGGAAAAAGATAGGTGTTTGCTAGGTGGTCGAGCAGGCTTGTGCAGTTCAGGCAAATTCTGGTTGTTGGATCTTGGATGCCGGTTGGGTAGATGCATTCTGAAAGAGGAGGCAAGGGAGGGGCAGAGAGGGGGTTTGAAGATGAGTTTTATGGACATTGGTAAGTTGTATGTAGGTAAGATGGTTAGGTAGTTCAAGCCAATTTAGTGTGTATAGGGCATTGCAGTGGTGAAAGGAGGATTTGTTGCCAGAAGCGAACTTGGAAATTTTGTTGTAGCAGGAGGATAGTTTAGTCTTTAGAGAAGATTGTAGGTTAATAAGAAGTGGGGCACCATATAGAAGAGATGGAATGAGGTAGGTGGTAGATAATACAAGTCTAGTATTGGGAGAGATGTAGCAGTTGTGGCAAAATAGCATGCCTAGTTTTTGGTGGGTTTTCTTTATATTGGTTAGTATGTGGGTATCGAATTTTAACTGTTCATCGATGAGGGCTCTTAGAAGCTTTGCAAGGGATGCTACCTCGAGAGGTATTATTTTGGCTAGTAATGGAAAATGAGTTCTTGTCTGTAGTATTTTTTTGAGGGGGAAGATGGCATGATTTTAGTTTTTGATGTGTTGAGTTATAGGTGATTATTTAACATCCAGCACTCGGTATAAGAGAAAGCATTCTGAGTTAGTTTTAAGTGAGTGGAGGTGGAAGTGGCAATGCAGATGATTGTAGAGTCATCTGCATTTTGAATAATTTTAGCATTAGGAATATTCTGGTGGAAGTCATTTATGAAAATGTTGAACAGTAAGGGACCCAATATAGAACCCTTGGGTATGCCTGTGGGAGTATTAATGAAGGAGGAGGTGGCTTTTTTTTCCATTTAACAGCTTGTTGTCTGTTGGAGAGGGAACTAGAAAACCAGTTGATGGAAGAGTGTGGGATAGGTTTAGATTGGAGAGTTTGGATAGGAGAAAGTTATGGGAGATGGTATCAAAGGCCTTGGATAAGTCCAGAAGCCGGGTAGACACTAGGCAGCCAGAGTCCCAGGCTTTATTAACTGTTTCGAAGAAGGAGAGGAGAGCAGTGGTGGTACTGTGGCCAAATCTGAAACCATGTTGTGTGGGGGTAAGGAGGTGGTTGTCTCTGAGGTAGGGTAAGAGTTGAAGGTGGATACATTTTTCCAGATGCTTTGAGATAGTGTAGGAAAAAAGATGAGATGTACCACCAAGGCTGTCATGAGATAAACGTGTCCCATTTAAAAAACATATTCTTTAATGCAAACAGTAAAAATCCAAGTAACATAAAACAAAGTTCTAGGGTGGAACTTTGTTTTATGCTGCTTGGATTTTTATTGTTTGCATTAAAGAATTTGTTTTTTTAACGTGACTTGTTTGTCTCATGACAGCCTTTGTGGTACATCTCATCTTTTTTCCTGCATTTTCTCTACTTGTTGAGACCACCTTTGGTAATGTATTGTTTGTTTTTATGAAGTTTTGAGATAGGGGATTAGATGGCAATTGGCCGAAAACTGGGAATGTCATTGTTGCCCCCTTTATGAAGGGGTATGATAAAGGCTTTTCCCAGAATATGGGTACATAGTTTTCTTCGATAGACCAGGTTATTAGAATGGAGATGGGAAAGGCAGTGGCATCAGCAGCTATTTTGAAGAAGTTGGATGAAAGGTAGTCAGGGGCATTAGAGCAAGGTTTCAGTTTTTGAAGGAGTTTTTTTTTATGGTTGAGATGGGAATAGGTGTGATAGTAAAGGAGAGGGGTTGGGAGTTGGCATTGTTAGGGGTGGAAGAGATGGGTGTAGGTGGAATACATGCTTTGTTGCAGAAGGAGGTAGTTAATTTGGCTATAGAATCAATAAAGGAGTTAAATTGGGTGGCTAGGGACAGGTCAGAGGCATTAGGGCCCAGGCAAGGGTTGTCTTTTTTGCCAGGATTGAGGATGGTGGTGATTCCATTCCAGAATTTTTTGAGATTGGTCTTGTGGTTGTGTTGAGGTATGCAAAAGTAGGATTTGCAGTTGCACTGTTTTTTTTTTTTTTTTGCTTTGTTGCATAGTAGTTTATATTCATTGTTTGGTAGGGGTTTTATTTTTCTGGTAATGTTTCCATGCTTTGTCACGGTGACGCATGATAGTTATATAGTATCTTTGGCTAGCCATGGGACAGTTTTAATTCTTTTAGTTCTAGAGGGAGCAAGGATATTTAATAGGTTTATGAATGTAGTATTGTAGTCTACAGCATTGTCTAGGGAGATGGTCTTTAGGGGACTGCAGTTTGTGTGTTTTAATGAGTTTGAGAAGGCCTCAGGATTAAAGTTTTTGAGAGAGAGTGGGAGGTGATATAGGTGTGGGATAGTTTGTAGGGAGGAGGGAAGGCGATGAGCGAAAGAGGGGAGATGATCACTAAGAGCGTCAGGAAGGATACCTCTGTCACAGATGTAATGGGGGGTGAGAAACAAGAATCCAGTTGAGTAGTACCAGAGGAGTAATGCTTAGAGGGTCTGGTAGCACAGTTAGTTGTGAGAAGTTGAATAGGTTTATGTTTTGTGGGGAAGTAGGAGATTGAATATCAGTCCAGTTGATATTGACGTCACCAAGGATTTATGGTTTCATATAGCAATAACCCACGCCTGGGTGTGGGTAATACTGGATTTACCCACGGTTGGTGTGGTTTGGTCATGGTGGCGAAGCCCGAGTGGCCAAACAAAGCCAACCGTGGGTAAATCCAGCAGTACCCACACCCAGAAGTGGGTTATTGCTATTATACAATGCAATTATTTAAGAAAAAAATAATTACTTTTCTTAAATAATGGCATTGTATAATGCCTCCTTGCTGCCCTTCCGCAGCTGTCTGGTATTCTGCGGCAGTTCTGATGTACTGCACATGCCTACGCAGTACATCAGAGCTGTGGGCAAAAGCAACGGAGAAAGCAAGATCTCCGTTGCTTTTTAAAAACTGTTTCGCTATGTTAAATTAGTCTAACATAGCGAGACAGCTTTAAGAAAAGCAACTGAGAATATCCGTTGCTTTTTTAAAGCTGTCTCGCTATGTTAAACCCATTTAACATAGCAAGACAGTTTTGCAAAAAGCAACGGAGAAAGCAAGATTTCCGTTGCTTTTTAAAAACTGTTTCTCTATGTTAAATGAGTTTAACATAGCGAGACAGTGTGAAGCAATGGAGATCTTGCGTTCTCCAGGCGACCGGACCTTTTTCCATTACTATAACTGATTTACAACGTGCACCCTGACCAATCAGCGTGCACGTTTTTGAATATTAATGGGGGTGTCGTTGTATAATAGGTAATATTGTAGGAGAACCAAGAGAAGGATATCCACAAGAATGGGGATATTGTCTCCTGGGGGAATGTTAAGTGTGCCTATACATATGATTTTGTTTGTGTTTTTTTTGGAGGGCGGCCAGAGTTAGTTCGGCAATGAATATTTGGGACGTAGGTTTGGTGAAGGGTTAAGTGCACTGAAGGAGTAGAGGAGAGCTGCCTCACCATCCTTTTTAAGGGTCCTGTCTTTTCTAATGGTATTGTAGTTGGGGGGAGTGATGTCAGGATCTTTTAGGTGGGGCTTTAACCATGTTTTAGTGACGGATAGGGTGGTTATGGTGCAGCCAGGCATGGAAGTTGGGAATTTTATTGCATAAGCACAGGGCATTCAGTGTAACAAAAATAATATTTGCTGGATGAAGGGGGCAAAAGAAGAGAAGAGTTTGAATGAAGAGTGGGAGAGGGGCCAGGATTAGGGTGAATGTCACCTGAGAGAAGGTTGGTAATTAGTTGGTGGGTATGGGAAAAAGGAATTTGAGTGCTTAGTGTCCTGTTTGAGAGTTGGGTGTTGAGCTATAGTAGTGTTGCTATGGATAGGAATGAGTTTGTAGCAGAATAGGAGGCAGTTATTGAAGAAATAGAGATGGGGGAGATATAATAGTTGGATAGTATCTAACATATGTGGGGTATGGTGAAGTATGAAAGGAGGGAGATTGGGTAAGGTTTGAAGGATTGGTAGAAGGTGAAGGTAGGCTTGGAAAAGAAAGAGAAGGGGTAGGCATAAAGATGAGTTTGGTTTTAGAGACATCTTGGTACATCTTTATTTGTTGAAGTGGGAAATATGTGCGAGTGGAGAGTAGATAGGGTTTGGGATTTGTCAAGTTAGTTCTACAGTGGGAGAAAAGGCAAGTGAAGTAGAGCTGGAACGAGGAAGCTCAGAGGGATTGCTGGATCAAACAGTAGAGGTGTGATACTAAACTGTAGAGAAAAGGAAAAAAAAAGTTGTCAAAGCAGACAGGCAGGGTAAGTATTATATGAGTGGCAGACAGGCAGGGTAAGTATTATATGAGTGGAATGGAGTCTACTGGGGTAAAGCACAAACTCTGCAAATATGAGGTTTTAAATGAGTGAGTAGGCAGTGCCACCTATTGGCGAAACTGTAAAGTACAACTTGGTAAGACCAGAAGGGCCAAAACAGCGGGTAAAAGATCGGGGGAATAGTGGACCGTTGTATGCTGCTAGCAAACGTGTGGGGAACCCTTAAACTATGGTATTGTAAGCAATTATTTAAGTCAATTTAAAACTAAACTAAAAACACACCTGGGTTCAATACGTACTTGCCATTGTCTAAACCCGGGCTAGTTAACTCTCTGTTTGACATAGTTCCCAAGCACCTGGCTAATATCCTACATATTCCTTATTATGCTAATCTTTCTTACATCCAGTACAAATATGATGGAATAACTTATTTTGTTCTAGTTTAATTTGTATATTTACTCTGTGCTTTTAAAGTTTTTGTCATGGTTGGAGCTTTTCTCCCCGGGCCTCCGCTGAAAATGGACATGTATCCAGTCGGATCTTCCCGGTTAACAAATGTAAAATAAAATAAAATAAAAAATAAAAATAAATTATAGCAGCACAGATAACAGGTTCATGTACATATACGTAGTTTAGTCTTGGGGAAGTCTGTATGTTTAAGGCACTTCAGGAGTCCCAGTATGGACGTCCTTTTCAAGGGAGGTATGTATGCATGAGATGGAGTGGAATAGGAAGAACCTGGGGAGTTTGATGCAGCACAAACAAGCTGTAATGAAGAGAGCAGAACAAAAACCATAATATTAGTGATGCAAGAAAAGGCGAATAAGCAGTTAGGTAGTGCAGTGTATTTGGAAGGGAACAGTCAGAGGACTTAAGACGATTGGTGGTGTGCATGCGTATAGGAAGTGAGTTGGAGGGGAAAAAGAAAGTCAGAGGTACAGTAGAGTGAGATAGAGAAAATAGCCCTCAGAAACTTCAGATTTCCGCTAAAGTCTCCTAACTCTTATTACATTATTTTAGGTTTTGCTACATTCCTTTTGGTTACATTATAGTGCAGAAAAAGCCGCATTTCAAAGCAGTAGCAAGCAGTTGCTTCACTCCATTTTTAGTTATTAGTACATTGGCAAGTATTCTCTGTGCAGCATGAGTTAGGGATATAGGTAGTCGACACAGAATACCACTACTTCCGCCCACTGCTGAGACCAGATTTGTTATTTTTGTCACTGGACACAGAAGTTAACAAAATACAGCTTTCATTTGGCTCATAGTTCCAGGTTGCCAAATATTGTGTAATATTCTCTAGTTCTCTCCATTTTAAAAAAAGTCTGGCATACATAAAGCTTCTGGTCCTTCAAAGTTTGCAGTGTGAACGCTGCTTTTACCTAGCATATCCCACTCCAGGCTCAGGATTCTTTATTTCCCTTGGAGCTTGTTGTTTTAAGCCATTGAAGATATTTTCCTTCTAGGGAATCCCTTTCATGGCTTCAGGAATTATCTGTAAATGAAGCACAGTGAGTCTGCACTCAAGCACAAGACACGGTGCCATCCCTTTGTGACTGTCATTCTGATGCACTGGAACAGTACAAGGTTAGATTATATAATTGGTTTAATAATGACCGATTAAGAAATAAATGCAGATATTTCTCCTCCTATCTTGTACTTTTTACATACTGATTAGTCTTAAAAAAAAAAAAAAAAAAAAAAAAAAAATTCGTACTGTCACACACTGCATTATCAGTGCTTTAAAACCAAAACACTTAAACATTTTCAGTATTTTAGTATTTAATTGCAATATTTTACATCACACACATTTAATACCCTTGAATGCTACACTATATAAGTAATGCATGCAGCATGACAGCAGTGTGATGGCTGCACAGTTTCGGGCTTGAGCAGTATTTCTGCGTTTTTCACTAGAAGTTGCATTCTAAGTGCAGTGTGTCACAAAGTACCTAGATCCATTCCACTGCTTTTTTTCTTCTTCTATAAAGCAAAATATGTCAGGAGTTAACTTTGGGAGTATGTAGTGTACATAGGGTCTATATTATATGAACAAAAGTTCATATAATCAAACGCTGTAATGAGTGAAAATCCCTGAAACTGAGATGTATGCTGTGGGATCTCAGTACAGTGAAGATTGGAGTATTTGCCCTTTCCTCACTGTAATGCAATCTCTGAGTTGGAATATATATTTAGTGGGGGGGATGGACACAGCCCCCCCACAATATCGTTTTCGATTTCTGGGATGTTCGCTCATTAGGGCATTCGATTATATGAACTTTCATTCATGTATAATATACCCGTGTACATATACTAGAGTTGGATCATGGTCAAATTGGGGCCCTAGGTAGTTAACTGGACCAGCCCCTTCCAGCAGCCATTCCAGTGTCCCATTACTTGACTGGCTCTCCCCAGTCA
Source organism: Protopterus annectens (assembly GCF_019279795.1). Taxonomy (NCBI): domain Eukaryota; kingdom Metazoa; phylum Chordata; order Ceratodontiformes; family Protopteridae; genus Protopterus; species Protopterus annectens. The sequence continues at coordinate 120,074,219 of NC_056749.1, forward strand.
CCTTAAACATTGTTCAAACCTGTCAGTGTGCATACTCTTTACTTTTGCAGTGGTTACAGATATTTGGATTTAATTTAAAACTTATTGTAAAGCACTAACTCTGTTTTATGCGTAACCTTGACAAATGAATAGGAAATGAGAACCCCCCCCCCCCCCGGTCAGGTCCCCATTCCTCTGACAAACTGAGGCAGACATTAGTTATGTCCACATTAGCATACCTCCCACATAACCTTTAGAAACTTCTTAACTCACATAACCCCTCCTAATAAATACCCACAATACCTAGGGACACAGTTGAGTTGGCTTTTAATTGCCCTGATGGTCAGTAGCTGAGTGTATACCTGTGAATACTAATGGCCATTTGCTAAACAGAACAATCTCACATTGAAAAAGGGCTTAGCATGAGCAAAAGTAAACTTCTCTGTCTTTGAAACTCTTTCTTTGAAAATGCATTTGGCCAGTAGAGGATTAAGTATACCCTGGACCCTGTGCCATTTTCAGATCATTGGCTCACTGCATAAACTTTTAGGACCATGCATAAATGCATCTGTTCTTTGATTCACCTTCCTGATTGTATCAAAATGTATTCCTTGTTTAATACGGCACCATTTATTAGAGCGAGTTTAAAATTTGTAGTTTTGAACATTTTTCCAGTAAATAGTGAAACAAAAGATATAGACCAATAATGACAAAGCTACCAATTTCAGAACATTTTAACCATAGATGGCCACTCCAAGTGTTGCCATAATCCACCAGTATCAGTCAGTATGCACAAGTTAGTCACTTTTTAATTCCACATTAAAGAGAATTGTTAGTAATTTAGAGGTTGCTGCTGGCAAACAGTATTGCATTTCAGTGCTGCTTCTACAAATGTAGTGCCTGCTGTCCTTGAACAAAATTGCCTGTGTTGCATTAAAAATTGTGTGCTAATATTTCCTTGACATTTCTTGAACCAGATCCCCTGTACAATAGGGAATGGTTAGCAGACCATGAAAACCAGTTCACTGTTAACTAGGCACATAGTCCTGGACCACAAGACAAGAACCTAGCCCAAATTCCCAATTGCTCCAAAGCACAGTCTTAAGTGATTTGCTCGTTTTCAGTCAAAAGAAGATTCAAAACCTGCATCCTTGCCACAGGAAGTCACTCATTAACAAGTTGAAGATTTAGTCCTCTGCGCCAGTTGCCAGAGTAACCGTTTTTAACTAAATACTGAAATTGTTTAAAACCCAGTTACTGCAGAGGACTGTATCACTGTAATATGCAACAGTAACTACATAATGGGTGGTTTTGATCAGCACTCCAAATAATGCAGACTGTATGACCTGACATATATCAACTCCATTAGTGTCTGCTGGAGGCTGTAAAGAAGATGCTACAAGGATGTATTACGAAAATGCAACATGCTTAGACTATATTACACAGCCAAGGCCTTTTAATGAATAAGTTCATTCTTTAGTGCAATGAATAATACAAAATAAGATAATAAAAATGTTGCAGCAGCTCTTGTTTTCCAATCCCATAAATCATACAAAAATTTGAAATATTACTGCAAATAGCATGCTGTTATTTTTTTTGGAAGGGAGGGGGCCTTGTATTTTTGCATTATACCTCCATCTCATTTTTGTCTTCCCCATGTATTCTGTGTCATTAAAAGTAGTTATTCCATCATCACTCAGTACAGGTCTGACCTACTTAATTCCCTGTTAACGCTGAGTTGTTGCAGCATACACCTCCAGAATCAACAGAGCCAGGTAGTGGACAAATGGGGCACTATACATGGTAATGAATCAAGCCCCTGCCATCCATTTCAGTATCCCATTACATTGCTGTCTGTCCTCATTTAGCACAAGTACTATTCAAAACTATCAGAATACATATTATTTTCATCTTTAGTTTTACAGCTGCCACATTTATTTGAGGTAAATGAAGGTCAAAAGATTCAAACCCTGCACAGAAAAAAAAACTGACATTTTCTAAATAAATCAAAACACACTAACATTGAAAACAGACTTAGTATGAACAACAGTAAAGTTCTTTACTCTTAAAACTCTCATTTAATGAAAATGCAACTGTCAACCCATTAAACTGCAAGAGACATGCTGTGACTCATGCTCAGGTAGTAGTTAATGAAGTAATTGTTAGTGTCTATGTGAAGGATGCATGAATTCAAAAAACAAATGTGTAAAATGTTTGGTTAACAAACTTGGGACACTCCACTAGACACAAGTGTCCCTTATCAGGAGCAGCCCATGTGAACTATCTGGTGAAGTAACTTGGCAGTCACAGAGAAGACAAATGAAGGCTAAGAGAATTGAACCACGTAGTACAGGAAGCAGCTTTTTAACGGCTCATAGCATTGCTCATCTGTGCTAAGTGATATTCAAGCTGTTGTAGCCCAAACAGACTGCATTTCATACCTGTGTGTCTGCAAAAAATCTAAATTAAGCATATAGTCTGTTAAAATGTCAACATTAAACTCGTATTCACAACTAAATAATGAACACACTTGTCAACGTTTAACAAAACAAAGAAGCCGTGGATAAGAACATGGCTCGTATGATGATGCTCCTGTTGATTACAGTCATTTTCCTTCCTTTAGGCCATAAGTACTCTGGTTCTTGGGTAGTTACTTTGCTTTGCAGTCGAGGGGACCATTGGGGAGATTTGCCCAAAGTTTGAGTAGCCCCAAAGCACCATTTGGTTGAGTGACTTAATCAAGAAGAAGGTATAAGTATGAGGCAAAAATCAGAGATGTTCAGCAAAACAGGAGATTGATAAAAGCAGGCTTCTCTGAATCACTTTAAAAGTAACAGAGTAAAAGGTGTATGGAGTTTACATTTTTTTTATATCCTTTTTTTAACCTGACTAGTCCTCCCTCAAGAGTGCACCCCCCCCCCCCAATGCTGCAGTGTCAACTGTGCATCTGCCTTGTGTGAAAGAGCACACAGCCTTCTGCACCAAAGTCGTGTGATATCTGTGCATTGATTGATTTTAATCCTTATTGACTTAAAAAAAAATGCTTGGCAGTTGGTATGGAGAGGAGTAAGGTTCTTGTCTTCCAGTAGTTGAGGTTCAGGACTTGAACTCTGACAATGTTACTTAACTAGACAGTGCCCATATCTGGGGGATTTTACACACAGACACACTTTATCTGCTGATCTGTGCACTTACTGTATGTTACCTGTTCTACATTGCTCACTTGTTAACGTCCGTGGAACAGAAAAGCTGCTGTCAAATCTTCGTTGCTTCTCTGTATATACTTCTGCAGCCAAATGTTGAGATTTGCTGCTTGCTCAAATTTCCCACGAATGATGTCTAGACATGCATAGTTATTAGGTTCATAAGTTCATACTAGGCTATCTGCCCTGGGGCAATTATAAGCCTAGCCCGATTTTGTTTGGCTTACGCCACCCCTTGATTTGAGTATACTGTGCCGTTTTTACGGTTTAGTTTACTGTGCCTCTGTCTAATAGTGACACGGAAGTAATCCCCGGAACAAACCTACGATCCCCCCATCCACTCATCAAGTTTCTTCTTGAAGAGATTCAATGAGGTGCTCTGCCTAACATGAATTGGAATTCTATTCCAGAGCGAAGGGAGCCTCTGGGTTATGAATCTGTCCCTCCAGCAAGTCCTATTTATTTCTGTGCTGAGGTTCAAGTCCCTCGAGTGTGTGGCTCTAAGGGATTTAGATTTACTGAGGTGGAGCATGTCCTGGATTGGACATAGCTTATATGTCAGGCATAGATTGCCTCGAAGTAGGCGGTATGCAACTGTAGAGCTGGAGTTTTTTTAACAGAGCAGCATAAGGTATCTATCTGAGTCCCTTGATCCTCTTGGTGAGGTACTTTTGGGGTCTTTCTAATTGCTGCAGGTGTCTGGTAAGGTACATCCCAAAAGGGGCATTGTATTCTATGATGGGCCTGATGAGGGATGAATAAAGGGGCACAATTACCTCTCTTGATCTAGATGTGAATCCTTTCATGATGAGGTGGGCCATGTAGAAGGTCTTTCTAACCACTTTGGCAATGTGGTTGTCAAAGGAGAGATTGCTATCAGCTTGGGTCCCCAGATCCCTAATTACTTTCTCTGTACTTAATGGTTTACCGCCTATGTGGTAGTTTGTGGGCACATTGTTTTTGCCAAAGGGTATGACTATACACTTTTTGGCATTTAGCTTTAGACCATGGCTGTGGCACCAGTTATCCGTCTCTGTGAGACCTTTTTGAAGGATGTTTGTGTCAGCTGGAGAGTCGATTATGGCGCCCAGTTTGCAGTCATCTGCGAACTTGGTGAGCCATAGTCTTCCCACGTTGGCCTGTACCTTGAAAAAGTATATACCGAACAAGAGCGGTCCCAGGACAGAACCTTGTGGGACACCACTTGTGACTGGTTTCGAGTCTGACATGGCTCCAGCAACTCTCACTCTGTGGGTTCTGTCTTTGAGCCAGTTTGCGACCCATCTTGTGACATAGGGGTTTATATTTAAGCTGGATAGCTTATCTGTGATGCCCGCGTGGGGTATTGTGTCAAATGCCTTTGCTAGGTCTAGATAGGCTGTGTGGACTATCTTCCCTTCATCTATGGCTTTGGTGACTGTTTCAAAGAAGTCAACCAGGTTCAAAAGGCAGGATCTGCCCTTGACGAAGCCGAATTGGGTAGGATCTAGTGTCTGTAGGTCCCTGATGTCTTTGTTTATGAGCTTCATGATGATCCTCTCCATAGCCTTGCAGACTAAGCTAGTCAGGCTTATGGGGCAATAGTTTCCAGGGTCCGTGGAGGCTCCACCTTTGTGGAGTGGGACCACTGTTGCTGTACGCCATTCTGTGGGCACATATCCTGTAGTGAGGCTGAGATTGTACAGCTGTTTTATTTGAGGGATTAGTTCTTGTTGGAGTTCATGTAGGACGTAACCCGGGACGCCATCTGGTCCCATAGAAGCAGTGTTTTTTGCTTTGGAGAGGGCAGCCTTCACCTGAGCATCAGAGATGTTTGGGAGGCAGCCCCCTGCCGGGATAGACACTTGCTCTTTTGGGGGGGGGGGGGGAGTTTGCACTGAACCTGTCTGCCAGGATATTGGCGATGTCTGTTGGTTCAGTGTATTTTTTGTCGTTTAGAATCCACTCAGAACAAGTCTGGGAGTTGCATCCCGGGTTCCTAACAACTGAAAAAAGCCTTATGATTGTCTTTAGTGTCCTGTGCAATTTTTCTCTCAAAGCTGGCCTTGGAGGATTTTATGAGGGATCGTAATTTTTTGCTAGTACTGATCAGAGATGCCTTCCCTATTAGGGATTTTACTCTAGCATGAAGTATCTTCCTCCTTCTGTTGTACAGTCTATTTATGGCTGGGGTCCACCAGACTGGATGCCTGCCTTTGGATGATTAGGTCTTGGTTTTGTTTGGGATAGCTTGATCCATGCATTCCTGGAGATGTCCGTAGAATGCGTTTATATAGGATTCTGCAGGTTGGGCCGTAGTTTCCACTGGCCCTGGGACCTTGAAAGATTTCACTTCGGTTTTGAGAAGTGAGAAGTTCACTTTTGAGAAGTTTTTCACTGTGGTTTTCTGGGCTGGGGGTGGGGTCGGGATGTGGATATCCAGTGAAATTAATTTATGGTCTGATCTTACCAATGAAGGATATACTTCTGGTATGGAGCATAGAGTCCCCATGTTGGTAATGATCAGGTCTAGTATGTTATCCCCTTTTGTGGGAGTGGTGACTAGTTCCATAGCATTTGAGTTTATAATTTCCAGGAACCTTTGGGCTAAGGTGCTGGGGCTTGAGTAGTGTTCCCAGTCTATGTTTGGGTAGTTGAAGTCGCCCAGTATAATGGTGTTTGGAGAGATCTTCATGTTCTCCAATATTTTCAGGAAAGCCGAGTGGGATTCCTGACTTTGAGAGGGTGGTCTGTAGGATGCTATAAACTGAAAAGCAGTTTTGCCCACTGTTAGTTGCACATGGATGGTCTCCGATACTTCATGCAATGCCACTAACTTGGAGGTGTGGATATCCTTGATAAATATGGAAACTCCCCCTCCTTTTGTGGTTCAGTCTGGGTTTTGGGGCCGAAAAGCATGATATGAGGTATAACCTGGTAGTGCTGGGGTGCTCTCTGGAGCCTTGAACCAGGTTTCTGTCACTGCACAGATATCGATGTTCTCCATACTGAGGAGAGCTTCGAGTGCGTGCATATTGAGGTTAAGACTTCTGGTGTTTAGCAGCATTACCCTTAGTTTCTTGTACCTTGTGCTGTCTATGGAGGTGGGTTTGACTTTTGAGCCTTGCCTAAAAAAGGCACTATGGGGGTGGCCAGAGCCTTTGCCAGTATCTGAAAGCCCAGTGGTGACAGGTGCAAGCCGTCCCTAGCGAAGCAACGTGGCTTGTCGAGTATGTCATCCCAGGCTGATAGACACTGGATCCCCTTTGAATGACACCAAAATTTTAGCCAATTGTTAAAATCGATCATTTTGTCTTTGTACTGTGGCATCATTCTAGGTGAGGGTAAGATGCTGCTCAAGGTCAGGGTCATACCGGCCTGGGCTACATGATCAGAGAGCTCCTCTGTCTCTTTTCATGTAGTCCAGAGAGGTACGTCTCAGGTCATTCACACCAGTATGTACAATGACAGAGTCATATTTGTATTTGCTTTGGAGTGACCTGAGTGCTTGTGTTATGTGGCGGATCCTAGCGCCCGACAGGCAGCTCACTGTGACCTTCTCCTTGTTTAGCCTGGTGAGTGGGACGTCAGTGTGTCTGACAATAGAGTCACCTATTACAAGAGTATCGGCTGCGTTATTCAGCCTTAAGGGCTGTGGCTGCTTGGCACACTGACTTTGTGGGCTATGTGTTGTGCATGTTTTGTTTTGGGGTGGTGTTTGCTTGGATATCTGCTTTGGAGGTCTCTGTTGCTTAGGTAGATTTTTATTTAGAGCCTCTGAGTATGTTTTAGGGTATTTGTGTGTTTGGTTCGCTGATGTGGTGGGACTATGTGATACTGGAATTGTGTTGTGTGAGGTTACCTTCTCCTCCTGACTGGTTATACCAGTTGTGAGATGAGAGAGCTCAGCCTCCAGTTTGGCTATATGGTTGCATCTCTCACATATATTTGAACCTGTTTGGAGGAGGAGAGGGTTGCCCGTGTACATGAGACCGTTGTAACATTGCCTCAAAATTCCCAGATTCACCAGCTGGGCTGGAGAGGAAACCATTGACTGACCTTTGGACATGCTAGAGTAATATAGGGAACTGAATTAAGACGGTCCAATAGGGGACAAGGTAATCGTAGAGAGTATAAGAGTAAGTAGTGCTTATGGTTTAATAGTGCTAACTTGTATGATTACTTATTTGGACCAGTGAAGGGCCTTAGAATGAGAATATGGTGTTTAATTTGAGAGATAGAGCAGTTCTAAGGGAAAAAGTGAAGAGCAGACTTTGTGGAACCAGGAATAGTTTAAACTTCTAATGCTGAGGCTTCTGATGCTTGGTTACATCCTCATTGTGATGGCTTAAAAGAGAGATAGGTACAGAACTGACACTGGTGGACAGAAGCAAATATTTTTCAAGTGATATTCAGGTCCAACAGCCACCAGAGGGCCCTAGGGTGCTGCCTAGGTTACTTTTTGCTGGCTCTGGTTGTGTCATGTAGCACACATTCTCTAGCCAACCAAGGGAAATAAGTACATATCTTTGTTTTGTTAATCACCTGTGTTGTATATTCTTAAGATCTGTTACTGTTTTTTTGCATTGTCGACTGAATAAGACTCTATGCATGGTTTCAAATAATACTCCAGGAGAAACTGAATCAGTGTAAACTCTTGTATAATTGTATGTACCATTTTAATTGCTACCCCCTACATAGCATGTGGCTTGGTTGAAAATAGCTGGTGTACCAGCCCACCTACCCACTAAAACATTCATAGGTTCATAGGACAATACTAGGCTGTTGGCCCAGAAGTCCTTATAAGCCTAGCCACGTTTTTCACCCATATTCCCACAAAGTCAGCACTTGTTTTCCCTGTCCAACAGGGACACAGATGAGATCCCAGAGGTATATTTTCTGTTTCCCTTCCAGTCGTCCAGGTTCCTCTTAGAGGCCTAGTGAGGTACTCTGTTTGACATGGAGGGGGAGTCTATTCCACAGATGGGGGGAGTCGTTAGGACACAAATCTATCCTGCCAACAAGTTCTTTTAATGTCACAGACCAGGTTGAGGCCTTGGGTGCTGGTTGCGGGAGGGGAGTTTGACTTTTAGATATGCAGCAACTCCATCAAGGCTGAGTCTGAGACAGCCTTGTATGCCAGACAGAGGTCACCTCTGAGCAGTCTGTATGAGACTGAGTAGAGGGACATGGCTTTTAGCCTGTCTGTATAGGATAGGTGTTTGAAACCCTGAATTTTCCTGGTCAGGAACCTCTGTGGTCTCTCCAACTGCTGCATGTGCTTTGCAAGGCACATGTCGAAGGGAGCATTGTACTCAATAATTGGTCTGATAACAGAGGAGTACAGGGATGTTATGCCCACCTTGTTCCTGGATGAAACACCCTTACTTATGAGGTGGGCCATGTAGAAAGCCTTCCGTACACCGGAGGCAACGTGGTGGTCAAAGGTCGGGTTGCTATCAACCTTTGGGTCCAAGTCCCTCACGACTGATTGTGTGCTTAGTACGTTATTATTAATGTGATAATTGGTGGGGATGGCATTTTCCCCAAAGGGGGGGGGGGGTAATGATGCATTTCTTGGCATTCAGTTTGAGGCCATGCTTCTGGCACCAGTCATTAGTTTGGATAAGGCCCTCTTGGAGGATGTTTACATCACTAGGGGAATTTGACCATGCCCAGTTTGTAGTCATCTGCAAACTTGGTCAGCTACAGACTACTGGTTTTGGCTTGCACCTCAGAAAAGTATATCCCAAACAGTAGAGGCCCCAGGACCGATCCTTTGGGTGTGCCACTTGTTACGGGTCTACTGCTAGAGGTGGCTTCCCTTATTTTGACTGAGTGGGTTCAGTCAGTGAGCCAGTTAGCTAACCATCTGTTAACATATGGGTTGATGCCTAGCTGGGAGAGTTTATATATATTTATGCCTGAGTGGGGAATAGTGTCAGAGGCTTTGGCTGGGTCAAGGTAGGCAGTGTGCACCGTCTGCCCCTCATCCATGGCTTTGCTGACTGTTTCGAAGAAGGTGACCAAGTTTATCAGGCATGATTTTCCTTTGACAAAACTAAAGTGTGTGGGAGCAAGCATTTGAATGTTACCAATGTCCTTGTTTTATAAGATCCATGGTAATGCGTTCCATGGCCTTCCAGATCAGGCTAGTTAGGCTGATGGGCCTATAATTGCCTGGGTCTGAGGATGCTTTACCTTTGTGTAGAGGCACGACAGTGGCTGTCCTCCATTCTGTTGGGACTAAGCTGGTTCACAGGCTTTGGTTGAATAGGGTGCCTACTGTTGCTGAGAGCTCTTGCCTGAGTGCATGTAGGACACAGCCAGGGGTGTTGTTTGGTCCCATGGAGGCTGTATTTTTTGCATTTGAGAGGGCATTAATGATGATGAGGGTGATGTGGGGGGGGGGGGGCAGGTGCTGGGGATGTTCTGGTTTACTGATTGGGGAGAACAGGGGGGTGAAGTTTTCACTGACCTTGTCTGCCAGCAGGTTGGCTTTATCTATAGCTTGTGTGTATATGGTATTATTGACCACCAATTCAGAGCATATTTCAGAGTTATCTTTCAGATTGTGGACATATGCAAAGAAGGCCTTATGACTGTCCTTAGTGGATGTGGCCAATTTAGACTCTGTTAGAGTTAGAGGATTTCACCAGTGAACCTATTTGCATGCTCAGACAAAGGAGAAATTGATTCCAATTTGGCACCTGTTCCTTCTTGGTCCTGGACAGCAATTATTTTCTTTTATTAAGGAGTCTGTTTATTGCTGCTGTCCACCAGACAGGTTTACTCTTCCTTGAGTAAGATGATTCGGCCCTGTCGGGTATTGCCAAGTCTGTGCAGCTGTACAAGTGCTTGTATAGTTTGTTGGTATAGGCTTGGACATTAGTGCTTGTTCCATCTGAAGGGATGGTGGCTGTAAAGCTGTTTATACCTACTCTCTGGAGGTTGTAGTCAGCTTTGGAAAAGAAATTGCTTTATGGTCTGATCTTACCAAGGAAGATGACACTGTAGGGTTGCTACAGTGGCTACTCATGTTGGTTAGTACCAGGTCCAGGATATTTTCATCTCTTGTGGGGATGTAGACCAGCTGATCCAATGCATTGACATTGACGAAGTTGAGGAGTCTCTGGGAGTTCGTGTTTGAGCTAGAATAGGTTTCCCACTCTGTGGTTGGGTAGTTAGTTGCCCAGGATCAGGGTAGAGGGTTGAATCTTGATGGATTCAAATAAGTCCAGATAAGTGGAGTGGGCCTCCTGAGTCATGGTTGGGGTTCTGTAGCTAGCTATGATTTGAATAGGTGCTTTGTCAACAGTAAATTTTCCTGGAGTGTCTCCTGTGTCATACTGTTTGACCAGCCTGGAGGTGTGTAAGTCTTTGATAAATATTGAAACTCCACCTCCTTTGGCTTTGTAGTCCTCCATTTGGGGTTTGAAAGTATCACAGGACAAGTAACCGAGTAGGACTGGGGTGCTGTCTGCTGCTTTGAACCAGGTTTCAGTGACTGCACAAATATCGGCATCTTCTAGGGCAAGAAATGCTTGCAATGAGTGCAGTTTCATGCTAAAACTCCTAGCGTTTAGCAGCATTAACGTTAAATTTCGTTTAAGAAGAAATTTTCATGTTGTTAATTTGGTCCTCATGACTTTGCCTAAAAAAGGCACTATGGGGGGCGGCAAGAGCCTTTGCCCGAAGTCCAGGGGAGACAGATGAAGGCTATCTCTGGCAAAGCATCGTGGTCTGTCGATCATGTCCTCCCTGGCTGTCAAGTACTGGATCCCTTTGCAATGACACCAGAAACTAAGCCAGTTGTTAGTAATTTTCTGTTTGTATTGAGGCATCATTCTGGGTGATTGTAGGATGCTGCTTAAGGCTAGGGACATACCTGCCTGGGACACATATTCAGTGAGCTCAGTCATGTCTGTCTTCATATAGTCCAGAGGTACATCTCAAGTCATTCACACCAATATGGACTATGACAGAGTTATAACAGTACCTGTTGTCGAGAGACTTGAGTACGTGAGTGATATGGTGGATTCTAGCACCTGTCAAGCAACTTACCGTGACTTTCCCCTTGTCTAGCCTGGTGACTGGCACATTTGTGTCTCACGATAGTCTCCTGTGACTAGTATGTTGGGTTTGTGACTGGGCCATAAAGGCTGTGAGCCGCAGGCATGTGTGGTGCTTGGTGCAGTGAGTTGTGATGTGCGTGTGTGCTTTTGCTTTGGAGGTCTTTTGTTTAGGTATGTTTTTGTATGTTGGATCTTGGTTGTCGAATGTTTTTGTTGAGAACCTCCATATATGTAGGAATGTACTGTACTGGTGTGGGTGGTGGTAGAGGTGCGGTGTGTGTGCAGACAACTTTCTCAGTGTCTGATGTACTGGCTTGTGATCAAGACAGCAATCATTAAAAGTGTGTAGCATAGTCATATCTGAGTGGACTTGAGTTTGCATCTTATTCAGTTTTCCTGTTGAAATAGATGCATGATTTCTCTTCTGAATAGTGAATTCTTCAGAAGTTTGTCTGTATTGAGTTTGCATTACATCAGAAAAACAAGATGTTGCGTAGTTTTCCTTAAAAATGACTTTTGTCACTGGATTGATGTCATTGCCAAAAAATCCTTATACTGGTAAGGGGCAAAATGATGCAGACATATATGTGGTTTAGTGTGCAAGTCCCTAAGGATAGACTTAGAGTTTTGTTCCCTATGTTGATGTCCTTCAAGGATGCATTTGCAGTCATAACATATGGGTTGTCCTGCCTCAGGCAGCCCTTGATCGGCGGATTCCAAAGTCTGGGTCTGGCCTCGGCTGATGTCGCACTTTCCCCGACGTCAGAGCGTCTGGGGTATAAAAGCATCAGCCGACGTCATTTTCCTCAGTCTTTCTTGCCGCGCGGTGCCCGAAGCAGAAGCTGTTCGCAAGTGCCGGTCGGTCAGATCCAGTGAATTCAGCTACCGAAGACTTCAAAGGTCAGATCCAGTGAATTCAGCTACCGAAGACTTCAAAAAAAAAAAAAAAAAAAAAAAAAAAAGCTAAGTACCCCGTTGGGGACTCTTTCTTACCTCAGCCGATGTCAGACAAAGTAAATAATTGTTTAACTTGTGGGAAACAAATACCTCATAAGGATTTCCATTCCTACTGCCTTCCTTGCTTAGGCCCAGACCACGACGTATCGGCCTGTTTAGCCTGTGCTTCCTTCAACCGACAAACTCTTAGACGTCGGTCGGAGTTTGCAGAGGAATTTTTTTGGAGCCGCTTTTGCTTATAAAATGCCGTCGGAGACTCCGACTTCGCATATGGTCAAAAACCGCAAGGAAAAGGACCGACACTCGCGGCCCGTGGTTTCGGCTGAAACCATGGCTAGGCCTACCGCGAGTGCCTCGGTTTCGGCCGAAACAGAGTCCTCGGAGATTCCTTCTCCCGAAACCATACTTCCGACCACCGAGGCCCGAGAGGCCCTGGCTGAGTCAGCTTCAGAACTTCATACCGAAACCAGTGTTCAGGAAATGTCCAACACCATACCTTTGGGCATTTCTACTCCTGCACGTGGGGCAGCTAGGCCCCTTGCTTCCATGTCCATTAAGGCCTTTTCAAGGGCTAAAGCTGCCAAACTTTCTAAAGCTTTGCCTGCCAAATCTACCTCCCAGAGGCCTTCCTCTAGTTCACAGATCCTCAGTCTTGCTGAGGACCTTATTTCCTTAATTAGGGGTTCACAACCTCACCCAGACAGGGCCTCTCAACCTCCTCCAGACAAAAGGCCCAGGACTGACCCCTCTGATCCTCTCTCCTCAGATGATTCCACGGATGGATCTGAGTTGTCAGACCACCAGGAAGGGGCTTACTCGCCTTATGAGGATTCTGATGCAGAGGAATCTATCCCTTCGGCCTCCCCTCCTGAAGAGTTTTCCTTTGGTGAGACCCTACACTGCATGAGAGAGCATTTTCAATGGCAAGGTCAGGATTTCTCTGATTCTAGAAAAAGATTAAGGACCTTTTTGCATTTGCCTCAGCATAGGCCCTTAGCTATACCTCCTGTTCTGAATGTAATTGATGATGTGTACAATGATGTCAGTACAGCCCCTGATACTCTTCCTTCGGCCCCTGCCAAACCTGACAGATACTACAGGGTCCCGGATTCTCATTTCCATTTGTATAAAGCCCATTCTGCAGACCCAGAAACTATTTCTCAGGGCCCTAAAGGGGTTGCGGCCGCTACTGCCAAAAATCCTCTACCCTCTGAAAGAGAGTCTAGAGCTTTAGAGAGATGGGGAAAGAAGGTGTATACCTCTGCAACTCTTTCTGTCAGGGCATTAAACTGTCAATTTCATATGATACAGTACCAAGAGTATTTGTTAGATGAACTGAATAAGAAACTTTCTTCTCCTGAACCCTAGACCGTAAATCCCTTCAGGATTTGGTACACAACTCACAACAGGTTAGTAATCATTTCTTAAAATGTGGCTATGATGCACTGGAGGCTTCATTTAGATCAGCTATGACTGGGGCAGTTATTCGTAGGCATGCCTGGCTGAAGGAACAATCTTTGCCAGACCATGTCAAAGCTAAACTCCTGGATGCTCCAATGGAGAAACAAAATTTATTTGGCTCCTCTGCTCAGGAGATTTTAAAAAAGGTTGAAGAAAAGGCAAAATCTGTGCAAACAGTTAAAGATTTCCTGCAAGTTCAACCACCGAGATTCAGCAGAAACTGGCCTACTAAGAATTGGTCCTTTCCAGACTCGGACAGAGCCCAGAGAGGCAGGAACAGGTCCCTAGAGGCAGAGGTCAATCGAAGGGCTCCTACAGAGGCCGTCAGTGGCAGCCTGCCAACCAGAGGAGTAGTGCAACAGCAACAACAACAACCACTACACCAGGACAGGCTCAATGACTTAACTCTGATACCGCCTACCAGGGATCAACTGGAAGCACCCTTGGGTGGAAAGCTGGCTTTATTCTCAAAAAACTGGTATTATATTACAAAGGATACGTGGACACTGCAAATAATAGACAAAGGATACAGGTTCCACTTCCACACTTTGCCAAAAAGATGCGGAATGCCAAACCTTCCACCAAATCAGAGGGCAGAGGCTTTAAGACAAGCAATTTACTTCAGATGAAAGCTATAGAAAAGGTACCATGTTCAGAACAAGGCCAAGGATTTTACTCCAGACTATTCCTTGTACCAAGAAAAGAAAATCAATGGAGGCCTATTCTCGACCTGTCCGCACTGAACACTTATCTCATTGTGTCAAAATTCAAAATGCTGACCCTACAGCAACTTCTTCCCATGTTGGGCAAGGAGTCTTGGCTAGTGACTCTAGATCTCAAGGAGGCATACCTGCACGTCCCTATTCGACCAAGTTGCAGAAGGCACCTCAGATTTCTTGCAGGATCAGAGCATTATCAATTCTCAGCATTGCCCTTTGGCTTGTCTACTGCGCCCAGAGTATTCATGAAATGCCTGGCATCAGTAATTGCACATTGCAGACTACAGGGAATTCAAATTTACCCATACCTGGACGACTGCCTAATACAAGTGGACAACAAGAAAAATTTGATAAAGGACTTGGCTTATGCCATACACCTGCTACAGACCTTTGGATACACAGTCAACATCCAAAAGTCAAGACTAGTACCATCCCAAAGGATAACCTTTTTGGGTGCAGATCTGGACACAACCACCCAAATGGCCTTTCTCACAGAAGAAAAACAAAGACAACTTCCAGACTACTTCATGATTCTGACAAGACAAACTCTGCTTACTGCAAGGAAAATCCTGCAGGCCCTGGGTTACATGGCATCCTGCATAATTCTAATACCGCATGCCAGGCTGCACATGAGGAAATTACAATGTACCTAAGGAGTGTATGGTCTCAACACAGTCACAGTTTAGAAACCATGATACCAATCATTCCATGCCTTCAAAAGGAATTCCTGTGGTGGGCTCAGGCCTGCCAGTCCAACAGAGGGTTGCCTTTCAACAAACCAAAAACAAGGCAGACCATCACCACGGACGCCTCAGACCAAGGATGGGGAGCACACATGGAGGGCAAATGTATATAAGGCTTATGGCCTCAAGGGCAGCTAAACATGCACATAAACCAAAAGGAAATGCTGGCAGTGAGGCATGCAATTGAGGCATTCAAACACTTCCTCCAACAAGGACACCTGTTAATAAGGACAGACAACACCACGGTCATGTGATACATAAACAAGCAGGGAGGCACACATTCTTACCCTCTATGCCGGATGGCTATGAATCTGTGGGAACTATGCCTGAATCTCAATATCCAACTACAGTCCCAATTCGTGCCAGGGAAAGAAAATGGACTGGCGGACAGCTTAGCAGAACTACCATGGATGCACACGAATGGATGCTGCACCCAGAAATCTTCCAACTCATAGCAAAGACATGGGGAATGCCGGAGATAGATCTGTTCACCTCCCCACTCAACCATCAACTGAAGACATTCTGCTCAAGGACATACCACCCACAAGCTTGGAGGGTGGACTCTCTCTCTTTCAGCTGGAAAGCCCTAACAGTATATGCCTTCCCACCTCTCCCATTGATGTACAAGGTTCTACTGAAGATCAGGGAGGAACAGCCAAAAGTGATACTAATAGCTCCGGACTGGCCAAGACAACACTGGTATCCATTATTGAGAAGCATGTCTCAGGCAAAATCATGGCCTCTCCCCCTATGGCCTCTTCTTCTGACGCAGAACAATTTCAAGACCCTGCATCCCAACTTGAAAACATTGCAGCTAACTGCCTGGAAAATTCCTTAAATCCCAATCAAACTGTTTTATCTCAGAGGGTGAAGGACATTATCCTGGAGGCTCACAGGCATTCCACAAGGAAGACATACTCAGCTAAATGGAAGAGATTTCTCATTTGGAGCACATCAGAAGGCTCAGATGTCACAGTGACAAACATAACACATATCCTAGAATACTTAGCAGAATTGTTCCACAATGCCCTGTCCTATTCTTCCATTAAGATTCATGCTTCAGCAATTTCAGCAGAATACAATGTGGATACACCTATCTTCGCGCACCCTCTCCTCAGACAATTTCTAAGAGGGATCAAAAATATTAAACCTCCAAGAAGACCCCCTCTACCTGCCTGGGATCTCAACTTTGTGCTGGAGAAACTGACACTTCCTCCTTTTGAACCAGCAGCATCAGTGGATCTACAGTTTCTATCTTGGAAAACTGCATTCCTTCTGGCAATCACTTCAGCAAGAAGAGTATCTGAGTTACAAGCATTAATGGCAGTGCAGCCTTTTCTTATTTTCCACCAGGACAGGGTGTCACTAAGAACCAATCCTACTTTTATGCCAAAGGTGGTATCTAGGGTATCCTTGAACCAAGCTATTTACCTGCCTACGTTCTTCCCTAATCCACAGAATAGAGGGGAAAAACTTTTGCACACCCTGGATATACACAGACAACTACGCTACTACTTGGACAGAACAAAAACTAGCAGAAAAACTGACCAACTTTTTGTAGCATATGCAACTGGGGTGCAAGGAAGAGCAATTTCCAAACAGACAATTTCAAAATGGGTAGGAAATTGCATTCGATTTTGCTACTCCTTTCATGGAAAGACAGTTCCTGAAAACATCAGGCCTCACTCCACAAGGGCCACGGCCACCACTACAGCCTTCCTACGAGGGGTGGCTACCAAGGACATTTTAGAAGCTGCTACTTGGAGCTCCGTGCATACATTTGCCAAGCATTACAATCTACCTTTATACTCTAGATCCAGAGCAGGGTTTGCAACTGCAGTCCTGCAGGGGATCTTAACTACACCATCCTTTTCTTAGTACCTCCTCCCACAGATTGGCTATGTTATTCTACCCATATGTTATGACTGCAGATGCATCCTTGAAGGACATAGTACAGTTTTGTACCTACCATAAATGTAGATGTCCAATAGGTATGCATCTGCAGTCAGGATTACCCTCCCTCCTTCCCCTCTGTGGTATTCCTAGGGTACTTACCCCTCTTTTAGCTAGCTGGGGGAATCTATTATGGTGTATTTGTTTGTTTATACCTGTATATAATTTGCAAATGTTTGGAACTTTTCAGCATTTATCCAAATTTAGCCTTCCTAGAGGGCACCTGGCATCTGGGGCAAGAAAAACTGAGGAAAATGGCGTCGGCTGATGCTTTTATACCCCAGACGCTCTGACGTCGGGAAAAGTGCGACATCAGCCGAGGCCAGACCCAGACTTTGGAATCCGGCCGACCGAAGGGCTGCCTGAGGCAGGACAACCCATATGTTATGACTGAAGATGCATACCTATCGGACATCTACATTTATGGTAGGTACAAAACTGTACTTTTCAACTCATCCTGCAATTAGTCAGGCTTTGTTGATTTCAGAGTATGAAAAAAATGTAACTCTGAAATAAAAATTTTGTTGGGGTAAGCTACTTTGTTCATCTTTCTGGTGGCTTGATCCCCCCCCACCCCGAGACACTGTAACTTGTATATACCAACTCCGCAGACACCCTACAGTGGGGAAAATATGACCCACCCACCCATTTAGTACACCATCTGCTCGGTTTGCGAGTTACAGTGCTAACACAGAAAAAAAGCATGATCAAACGAAATTGAAAAAAAAAAAAATGCGCCTGATGGATGTTACCTCACTGAAGTGTAGGCAAGCCTCTTCATAGGTTGGTCCTAGGCTATCGGCCTTAGTGCCTGTACAAGCCTAGCCATAACAATTCCCTGGCTAAGCCTAGCCATAACAATTCCCTGGCTATTTCTTCCCACACTATTTACTTCCCTGTACCCCTGTGTAGCAGGCGACTGACGTGATCCCCGGGGTGAATTTCCTTTCTCCCATCCAATCGTCAAGGTTAATTTTGAAGAGGGCCAAAGAGGCACTCTGCTTGATATGTATGGGCAGTCTATTCCAGAGTCTGAGGAGTCTCTGGGTCAGGAACCTATCCCTCCAGCTTGTTTTGTTTATTGTTATGACAAGGTTTAGATCCCTGGAGCGTGTGGCTTTGAGGGATTGGGATTTCTTTAAGTGTAGCATGTCCAACAGCTCTGGGTTTGACATGGCCTTGTATGTTAAGCAGACGTTGCTTCAGTGTAGACAATATGTGACAGAGTATAGCTGGAGTTTTTAAGGCGGTCAGTGTAGGGCATCTGCTTTAGGCCTGTGATTTTTTTTTTTTTTTTTTACTGAGGAATTTCTGCGGCCTTTCCAGTTGTTGCAGATGTCTTGAGAGGTACATACCAAACTGGGCGTTGTATTCTATAATGGGTCTAATGAGGGATGAGTACAGTGGGACAATAACCTCCTTTTTTCTGGATGAAAGCCCTTAGTGATCAGGTGTGCCACATAGAAGGATTTCCTGACTGTTGTGGCGATGTGGTTATCGAAGGTGAGACCACTGTCCACCTGTGTCCCTAAGTCTCTCTTATCACACTTTCGGTGTTTAGTGTACTGCCACCTATGTGGTAATTCACGGGTACGTGGTTTTTCCCAAAGGGGATAACTATACATTTCTTAGCATTGAGCTTGAGCTCATGGCTCTGGCACCAGGCATCTGTTTCTGTAAGGCCCTTTTCTAGAGTATCCACATCATTTGGGGATTCAATAATGGCTCCCAGTTTGCAGTCATCTGCAAACTGTTAGCCAGAGTCCCTTAGTGTTGGCCTATACTTCAGAGAAATAGATGCCAAACAAGAGCAGTCCCAGAACTGAACCCTGAGGTACTCCATTTGTCACTTGTCTGGAGCTGGATTTGGAGTTAGCTACTTTTACAATGTGGGGTCTGTCAGTAAGCCAGTTGGCAACCCATCGAGTGACGTAGGGATTAATGCCCAGCTTAGAAAGTTTATCTATGATTCCAGAGTGGGGGATGGTGTCAAAGGTCTTGGCGAGGTCCAAATAGGCTGTGTGGACTGCCTACCCTCGTCCATAGCTCTGGAGACTGATTCGAAGAAGTCAATCAGGTTCAGGAGAAAAGATCAGCCCTTCACGAACTCAAACTGGGTGGGGTCCAGTGTTTGAAGGTTGCCAAGGTCTTTGTTTTTAAGTTCCATGTTAATACGTTCCATGGCCTTGCAGATCAGGCTCCATCAGACTGATGGGGCAGTAGTTCCCGGGATCCATGGTGGAATCCCCCTTGTGGAGTGGGATAACTGTAGCTGTGTGCCACTCAGTGGGCACGAAGCCTGAGGTGAGGCTATAATTAAACATGACACTTAAGTGAGGTCCAGTTCATTTTGTAGTTCATGTAGTACACACCCCGGGATGTCATCTGGTCCCATGGATGCTGTATTTTTAGCTTTGAAGAGTGCGTTTTTTACCTCTGTGGCCATTATTACCGGAATTTGGCAATCTTCCGGTATTGAGATAGGTCATTTAGGGGGGTGAAGTTGGCACCGAATTGATCTGACAGGATATTGGCAATATCCTTGATCAGTATATTTAATGCCATTCTGTTGTAGCTCAGAGCAGATCTGAGCATTGCCATTTCGATTCTTGACATAGTTAGTTATAGAATGCCGTGTGGTCTTTGGAATCTTTGGCAATTTTATTTTCGTAACTAGCTTTGGAGGATTTTATGAGGGATCTTGGCTTTTTACGGAGGCTGGTAAGGGAGTTTATTGCATCCTGGGATTTTCCTCCTTTCTGCAGCAGTTTCTTCCTTTTGTTGTAAAGTTTATGGCAGGGGACCATCGGATTGGCTTCCTTTTTTTGGAGGAGAGCATCTTGGTTCTTGTGTAGTATATGCTTGTACCCAAGTGTGAGGCATGATTCACAGAAACTCTTGTCTGGTGCTGTCCATTGTTTTTTGGTATTGCTTCTTATGTGAAAGCATCATATGCAGGTTTGGACATTTCAGTATGGGAAATTCTTGTCCTAAGTTGTATTATGTTTGTTTAAAAAAAAAAAAAAAGTGGTTGTGTCTGTTTTAGGTTAAAGAACACAGTATATATTCGTTAACTATGTATACCTAACAAGTTGACATTAAGTCATGTAAACTTCTAACCACACAACCGAGATTTTCTGTTGCTCAAAATATGCTGTTTGTGTTCCTCACCAACTATAGATGTGGATGAAATAGAAGCATGAAGTCAAAGTAGTGCGTGCTTTTAAACAGAAATCAGCAGTTAAGTGCATTCTGAGAGTCATGTCTTTTCTGGGTTTTTTCCTAGAAATTTAGATTTTTATAGTTGGAAGTCCTGTAATGGTAAGGAACTCCAGCAGGCTTGCATAAGCAATAAGCAGTATTTGGCATGGTAAATTTACAGCAAGTGTATGCATGTGACTGCTATGCCTAATTCATTAAATATCAGAATCACTTTTTTTCTCTTCTGGTATTGCATATGAACAAAAATATCTGTAAAAGTGACATTTCTGCAATTTTAAATGTCCAAAACTATAGTTTTGACAAGTGCGATGTTTCATAATCCTTGCATGAAGTGCTCAGTTTCCATTTTATACGTCTTGTCTATATTACGCAAAAAGATCTGAAAGCTTCAAAAGGACATATCTGGATTAATGTTTGGCTACCTATTAGAAATTACCTTGAGAACATAGAAAAACACTAGACAAGTGATCACAGAGACCAAAAGATGCTTAGTAGTGTACCCCTTTAAGTAGGCACACGTTCTTACCACGGTCTATAAGCACTTAAAAATGCTTACCTCTAGAAGCCATCAGAAATGTACCTGATAACCCTGATGGCTAATCATTAAAACTAGCCTTACAGGCAGGTGGAATAGTACTTTGTTTGACCTGTAGTAGTAACATATTCTGTAGGCTGGGAATGCATCAAGTCTTTCCTGTCCCTTCAGCAAGTCTTGTGTATTTCTTGGTATAAACTTAGGTCCCTAGTATGGGTGCTTGTAGAGACTTTGTTTTTGCAAAGAAATAGGTGGTCATCTAGGATTGAGTCTTTAATGGCTCAAAACGGAAGAGATACAAAGACGACGAAAAAAGGCAAGACACCAGTCGCCTCTGAGCAGCTGGAAGTACAAGGAGCACTGTGCTAATCTATCAGGATAGTTGAAGTTTTTAAGTCCTTCAACTTTTTTTTTGGTTAAAAATTATTTCAGGCCTTACTCCAGTTGAGTGGTATTCTTGAATTTGATGGGTATGATAGGGAAATGTTACAGTGCTAAATTGACTTATTTGGATCCTGAAGATATTTCCTTGAAAATTAAGTGGACCAGAGAGAAGGCTTTCCAAACATGATATCACAGGTAGAAAAGTGATACTAAAGTGAAGGAGAGTTGTCCATGTAAGTACCCAGGTTTCTTAGGATTGCATCTGTGTGAAGAGGATTACCTTTTATAATGCATGAGATGGGAGAAGTTTTTTTTTTCCTGAACAATGCTGTCCTGCACTTTTTTGCATTTAGCTTGAGATGAGATTATATTTTCAGTACACAGTTACTAAATATTTAAGGGTGGCTGTAGTGGTGCAGCTGTTAGCGTTGCCACCTTCACAGCAAGAGGGTCTCCGGTTCTATCCTCGGCTGGGGTGCCTTCTGTGCAGAGTTTGCATGTCCTCCCTGTGGTCGCGTGGGTTTCCTCTGGGTGCTCCGTTTTCCTCCCACATCCCAAAGACATACTGTAGGTGGATTGGATACTCTAAATTGGCCCTAGGCGTGAGTGCATGCATGTGTGTGCAATCAATGGAAGATTGGATGTCGGACTGGCAACTCAATACCGTAAAACACCACTGCCAGTTATGAGCAGACAGGTGATCTGATGTGGCGACCCCTAACCGGGAAAAGACGAAAGAAGTAGTTACTAAATATTTAAAATGATATTTCCAATTGGCTCCTATGACTGAAAGATAAAGATATAGCTCTTATTATTGGCTTGTATGCTTGATGGAGCTGGCAAGGGTGGATAGGAGTGCCCATCCTAGTAGGTTGGGTCGGGCTGGTCAGAGCAGGATATATAAATGCTGTAGTTAATAAGAAGAGAAGTGACTGATGCACGAATGCACCGTCTAGGCAGGCTTTTGGTGCACCAAGTCACTCCCCAGTTGTCGCTTCATAGGGAATGTAGTGGGAAGGCATTGTGGGCCTCTGCTTTGATACAGGTAGAGCATACTTCCACACAGGGCATGGAGTCATGACACCTTCAGATGTCCGCATAACTTGGATGTGGCAAGAACACACAACACCCTTATGGCTGCCTGAATAAAGGCTCACCAGGATGGGTTTTACTGCTGTACATCTGGTGGGGAACTGCCCCAGTGCAAGAAAACAAATGGCCTGAAGCCTATTAGGGGAAGGCGCAATGGTTGTTGAGCAAAGGAATACAAATGCCCTAGAAAAACTTAAAATTTCAATCTTTTCAAATGTTATGGCATAACATTATTATGTTAAAAATGTAAGTTTTCTCATCAGAATTAAATTTGGCTACTGTGTGCTTTTAGAGTTTGAGCACACTGTTTTTCCCATTAAAATTCAGAATTCAGCTATTGTGTTGCCTCTGATGTTTGAAAGCAATCTAAAACCTTTATAAAACTACCTAAAAATTACATGAGGATTGGTTACACTATTATGGATATGTAGCTCTAGCACTTTGTGCAAATGATGTATTGTTGCTACCTGAGACTAGAAACCTATCTGATGTTAAACATATTTAGATCACTTATGTACTAGCTTAAAGTAACTGGGTCCTACCCCTTGCCACCAGCTTTCATAGCTTTATGGCACCTTACAGGCGGTACCTGTACCTGTCGGGAGCTCTAGGGTGGACTCCATAAAAATAAAAAGCACAAATGTCCTCAGAGTTTATTTGCTATTGATGAGTACTCCTTTGACGAGTACCTTGGAACTGTAAGTTGGCTAGAAATTCTTCAAGGCTGGGCAGGTAAGTTCCATGTTGAGGAAAACATTCCACTAAAATAGGTTTTTTCAGGAAAACTAGTGCTTTTTATGATAACTAAAACATGTTTTGCTAGGAAACTGAATGTTTTGGTACTGCCATTATTTCTCTAAGGGAGTTTGGGTTTAAATGATTTGGTGAACTTTAAGAATAAAATGGGGAAAAAATATTTCCTACAGGGTTATGTAGTTGGGACAGGATATTGTGCTTGTGCAGGACTCTGTTTACTCGTCTTTGTACCACTTGTCTACTTAACCCTTTACTGATTCGTCTAGGGATGTTCATCGTGTTACCCTGCTGCAGTCATCACACTTGGATTATCCTGTCGTCAGGTGGTCTCGCAGTCGGCCGGAATTCCAAAGTCTTGGTCCGGTGTCGGTTGCTGTCGCCTTTTCCCTGACATCAGTGCACCAGGGGTATATATAATGCAACCGATGCCATTTTCTTCAGTCTTTCTTGCCGCGCGGTGCCGAAGCAGAAGCAGTTCGCAAGTGCCGGTCGGCCAACTCCTGAGATTTTCGAATTCGAATTTCAGACCGAAGTCTTCTATAAAGCTAAGTACCCCTTTGGGGAAACTTTTCTTGCCTCAGACCGATGTCAGAAAAAGTTAACAATTGTATTTCTTGTGGGAAGCAAATACCTCATAAGGATTTTCATTCTTAATGCATACCTTGCCTAGGCCCAGACCACAACGTCACTTCTTGTCGTTTTTGTACTAGGTTTAATAAGCGTACTATTAAAAGATGCTTTGATTTCGCACGACACTACTTTGGTAGGAAATTTAACTACACCAAGCCGTCGGAGCAACCGACTACCGGCGTGCACAAAAAACGCAAGGATAAGGACAGACAGCCCAGGCCTAAGCCAGATTCCGAGGCCTCGGCTGATCCAGTCTCCGGTTCTCCGGTCCTCAGTGAGGCTCCGATGCAGCCCCTAACTACCGCAGATCTGGAACCCGAGACCGCTACGGAACTTTTGGCGGAATGCACCAGGCCGACGCAGCCATTTAGTTCAGGCCCATCCGACGACATTGCTACAAAAGACGTCGGTGCTGCAGAAATGCCATCGGTTTCTGAAGGCTTTTCAGACCGACGACTCTCACCATTAAAACGTTTTCTAAGTTGAAGACTCCTACTAAATCTAAAAGGACTGCACTTCAGTCTCCTGTTCAAGGCCCTATGCCTAAGAAACAGATGCTCAAAATGGCTAAAGATTTGATTTCTCTAATCAGGGGTTCCCAGCCCCCTCCTGACAAAAGGCCTAGACAAGAGGAAGATTATGCATCCTCTGAACTAGTGTCCATTTCTTCAGACTCCTCCGAGGACCAAGACTACTCCTTCTCTCCATATGAAGATTCTGATGCCGAGGACTCTATTCCCTCAGCTTCTCCCCTTGAAGACTACTCCTTTGGGAAAGCTTTGCACACTATGAGAGAACTTTTTCACTGGGAAGGTCAGG
Organism: Protopterus annectens; assembly: GCF_019279795.1. NCBI lineage: Eukaryota > Metazoa > Chordata > Ceratodontiformes > Protopteridae > Protopterus > Protopterus annectens. The sequence continues at coordinate 120,098,726 of NC_056749.1, forward strand.
ATTACTCTGACTCGAAGAAAAGGCTCGGAGAGTTTCTTTTACTCCCCCAACATAGACCACTAGCCATCCCACCAGTTTTGGACATTGTGGATGATGTTTATTTAGAATCCAGTTTCAACCCAGACTCTCTACCTCCTGCTCTGGCTAAGCCTGACAGATACTATAGAGTGCCTGATTCCCACACATTTCTTTACAAAAGCCCCGTAGCTGACCCAGAGACTAATCTCCCAGGGTCCCAAGGGGGCTAAGGCTTCTATGGCTAAAAACCCAGTGCCTTCTGAGAGGGATTCCAGAGCACTAGACAGGTGGGGTAAAAAGGTTTACACCTCAGCCACACTAGCTATGAGGACACTGAATTGCCAATTTCACATGCTTAAGTATCAGCAATTCCTAATCTCTCACTTAAAGCAAAGAATAACCACTCTCCCTCAACAATCTGAATTGAAAGAAGTACAGGATCTGTTGCACGCCACTGAACAGGTGGGCAAACATACCTTACAATGTGGGTTTGATTCTTTGGAGGCCTCCTGCAGAGCAGCTGTCACTGGGTCTGTTATACGCAGGCATGCTTGGTTAAAGGAACAAACTCTGCCTGATCATGTTAAAGCAAAACTACTGGATGCTCCCTTACAGCAGGATGTTCTTTTTGGAGTTAAAGCAGAAGAAGTTTTAAAGAAAATGGAGGATAAGGCAAAATCTATCCAGACAGTCAAAGCTTTCCTACAGGTACAACCCCCTCGCTTCAGCAGAAACTGGCCAACAAAAAATTGGTCCTTTCCAGCTACTGACAGACCACAGAGGGGTAAATACAGATGCCCAAGGGGCGGAGGACAACCAAAAGCCCAGTATAAACCTCGACAATGGGGCACTACAACACAGAAGGGAGGAGAAGACAGGTCTCAATCCACCAGAAGGCAAACTCAATGACTTGCACCTCATCTGGTCAAGCAATACTCTCTTGGCAGCCCCCTTGGGGGGGAAAACTCGCACTTTTTTCAGACAACTGGCACTTTGTCACAAAGGGCAAATGGGTCCTAGACATAATTTTACGAGGATACAGATTCCTTTTTCACACCTTGCCAATGAAAAGAGGAATGCCAAACCTGCCACAAAATCAATGGGCAGAGGCACAAAAGCAAATTACAGCTCTCATGGACATGAGAGCTATTCATCTGGTACCTACAGGAGAGCAAGGCCAAGGATTTTACTCGAGACTCTTTCTAGTGCCCAGAAAGGACAATGCCTGGAGACCTATTCTGGACCTTTCAATTCTAAACACTTACAAGTACCCAAATTCAAGATGCTAACACTACAGCAGCTTCTTCCCATGTTGGGCAAGAAAGCATGGCTAGTAACGTTGGACCTCAAGGAGGCATACCTGCATGTCCTTATCAGACAAAGTTGCAGAAGATACCTCAGTTTCATTGCAGGTTCAACCCATTACCAATTCTCTGCACTGCCCTTTGGCTTATCTACTGCGCCCAGAGTCTTTACAAAATGCCTGGCACCAGTAATTGCATACTGCAGACAAAGAGGAATTCAAATATATCCATACCTGGACGACTGCCTCATCCAAGCAGAAAGCAAAGACATTCTTTTACATCATCTGGCCTTTGTAAAGCATCTACTAAACTGCCTGGGGTACACAGTAAACGAAAAGAAGTCAAAATTAGTACCTTCACAAATAATGACATTCCTGGGTGCCAGCTTGAATACAACGGCCCAGAAGACTTATCTTACGCCAGACAAACAACTACAACTGACTCAGTATTTTAAGACAATGGCAACAAAGACCCAATTAACTGCAAGAAAAATTTTGCAGGCCTTGGGCTTCATGGCATCTTGCATACTAATAATACCATTTGCAAAGCTGCATATGAGGAAATTACAGTGGTACCTAAAAAGCGTATGGTCTCAACACAGCCACAGCTTGGACACAGTGATATCTCTCATTCCCTGCCTACAACAGGAATTTCTATGGTGGTCACAGGCATGTCACTTCAACAAGGGTCAGCCTTTCACCTTGCCCCTAGCCAGGCAAACTATCACAACAGATGCTTCAGATTACGCCTGGGGGCACACATGGCAGGACAATGCATTCAAGGCCTATGGACTGCAGATCAAAGAAATCTGCACATAAATCAAAAAGAGATGCTAGCTGTACAGAAAGCTCTGACAGCCTTCAAGGATCTATTACATCCAGGACAACTTGCAATAAAGACGGACAACACCACAGTAATGTGGTACATAAACAAGGGGGTACACATTCCTACCTTCTATGCAGGCAAGCAATGATCTTATGGAACACAGCTCTGGCTTACCAAGTTCAGTTACAAGCTCAATTCCTGCCAGGACAGAAAAACACATTGGCAGACAACCTCAGCAGAAACATCAAGGATCCTCACGAGTGGAAACAAGATCCACACATTTGCAATGATAACTCAAAAATGGGGCCTTCCAGACATAGACCTGTTTGCCAGTCCTCAAAACTATCAACTAACAAAATTTTGTACAAGGACATTTCACCATCAAGCTTGGAAAGTGGACGCACTCTCTTTCAGTTGGAAAAACCTGACAGTATATGCCTTCCCTCCATTGCCTCTCCTCACAAAGGTTCTTCTGAAAGTCAAAAAGGAGAGACCATGAAGGATTTTCATAGCCCCAGACTGGCCATGCCAGCACTGGTATCCGCTATTGAGAAATATGGCCCACAGCCCACCATGGATATTGCCTCAAATCCCCCATTTACTCACACAACAAAACAATCAGATTCTTCACAGCCAGCTCAAAACTTTAAATCTGGCTGCTTGGTAAATCAACTAAACATCCAACGAGCTCCTCTTTCCCAAGCAGTTCTGGATGTTATTTTGGAAGCCAGAAGGCCAAGCACCAGGAAGGCTTATTTGGACAAATGGAAAAGGTTTTGTGCCTGGAACCAAGCTAAAGGCCAAGACACAATTCAGCCTCACACGCCTCACATTCTACAGTATTTAGCTGAGATGTTGCACAAAGGACTTTCTTTTTCCTCCATTAAAATCCATGCTTCAGCTATTTCAGCTCACTACAACACGGATCCACCTTTATTTTCACATCCTCTTCTAAGGCAGTTCCTCAGTGGGGCAAAAAACATTAGACCACCCAGGAGAGCTCCTACACCAACATGGGACCTCAATTTTGTTCTGGAAAAACTAACGCTACCTCCCTTTGAACCAGCTTTCTCTGCATATCTTCAGTTCCTATCATTGAAGACTGCCCTCTCCTAGCAATAACTTCAGCTAGAAGAGTCTCAGAGCTACAGGCACTAATGGCAGTGGAACCTTTCCTCATTTTTCATCAAGACAGAGTTTCTCTATGAACTAATCCTTCCTTTATGCCTAAGGTGGTTTCCAGTGTGGCTTTAAATCAGACCATCCACTTACCCACCTTCTTCCCAAATCCATAGAACAAAGGTGAGAGACTCCTGCATTCCTTGGACATTCACAGGCAACTTTGTTACTACTTGGACAAAACTAAGGCTTTCAGAAAATCTGACCAACTCTTTGTATCCTATGCTACAGCTTCTCAAGGGAAGGCTATATCAAAGCAAACCATTTCTAAATGGATAGGTCATTGCATACGTTTCTGCTATACCCATCATGAGAAACCAGTCCCTGCTAACATTAGGTCCCACTCTACCAGAGCAACAGCTACCTCTACAGCCTTTCTAGGGGGGTTCCAACCAAGGAGATTTTAGAAGCTGCAACTTGGAGTTCAGTACACACCTTTACCAAACACTATCACTGCAGGGCCTTATGACCTCCACTAACCCTCTATACCTCCCCCCTTCCTTAGCTTTGGGATTCAACCCAAGTGTGATGACTGCAGCAGGGTAACACGATGAACATAGTACAGTTTTGTACCTACCATAAATGTAGATGTTCGAGTGTTCACCGTGCTGCAGTCCAGGATGTTCTTCATCTCACATTGCTGCAGTCCTAACACTTGGGTAGTCCGCTGTCCCCCGGTCGGCCCGAATATCAGAGTATAAGGCTGACGTCGGTCAAGGCGCATTTGACTGACATCAGAACATCAGGGTACAAATGCGCATGACCGACGTCATATCCCCAGTCTTTTTTGCCGCATGGTCCGATGCAGAAGCAGTGTTGCAAGTGCCGTTCGGCGTTCTGAAATTTTTCGAATTCGGAGTTTCAGACCGAAGTCAGAGTTGGTTAAGTACCCCGTTGGGGAATATTTTGGTTTTTTCTTGCCTCAGTGGTTTACCGGATGTCAGAAAAAGTGAATAACTGTATTTCTTGTGGGAAACAGATACCGCATAGGGATTACCATAATTTGTGTATACCTTGTTTAGGACCTGAGCACGACGTTGTTGGATGCCGCTTTTGTGCTAGGTTTAATAAACGCACTATAAAGCGGAGGTTGGATTGTGCTAGGTTGGTCTTTGGGAAGCGGTGTAATTACAAAATGCCGTCGGATGCTCCGACGCCGGCTTCCTCTAAGAAGCGCAAGGACAAGGCAGGTAAACCTAGGTTAGAGGAGTCGTCCGAACCGGACGTCAGTTCTTTAGAGGCGTCAGTGGAACCGGTGGTTCCGACGGAGGCCTCTCTGGAGTCCCAGGGAGAACCTTTGATTTTGCAGGATGTGGCCTCCCAGGAGGCAGGGCAGGCTGTAGGGGCTTCTCAAGTATCTGTACTCCCCTCCCTTCTAAGGGGTCTAGGCCTTCTCTTTCTTCTTCCAAGGCTTCTCCTAGAGGCAGGTCTAGTTTAGCTTCTGTGGGTGTCGCTCCCAGTTCTTCAGGTACTGTGCCCAAGAAGCACATGCTCAAAATGGCAGAGGATTTAATTACTTTAATTAGAGGCTCTATGCCCCCTCCTGAAAAGAGGCCTAGGATGGAACCTGTGTTGGGGGATTATGAGCAGGCTTCAGATGTGTCTGAGTCTTCGGCTGAAGACTTGCAGGAGTATTCTCATTATTCTGATTCTGATGTGGATGATTCTACTCCTTCTGCTTCTCCTCCTGAGGATTTTTCTTTTTCAGAGACCCTTCACTCCATGAGAGAGCATTTTAAATGGGAAGGTCAGGATTTCTCTGATTCCAGGAAAAGGCTTAGGGAATTTTTGTTTTTACCCCAGCATAGGCCTTTAGCTATACCTCCTGTTTTGAATGTGGTGGAAGATGTGTTTGCAGAGGCTTCGCTTAATCCTGACTCTTTGCCTCCTGCTCCTGTTAAGCCAGATAGGTATTACAGGGTGCCTGAAGCTAATAAGTATCTTTTTAAGAGTCCTAGGGCAGACCCAGAAACTGTTAGCCAGGGGCCTAAGGGTGTTAAGGCTTCTGTTGTCAAGAATCCGGTTCCTGCAGATAAAGAGGCCAGGGCCTTGGATAGATGGGGAAAGAAAGTTTATACTTCTTCCACTTTAGCCATGAGAGCTTTGAATTGCCAGTTTCACATGTTGAAATATCAAAATTATCTCCTTTCTCAGTTGAAATCTAAGGTTGATGCTCTGGCGGAAGGTATTGACTGTAAAGAGTTACAAGATTTAGTGCATGTTTCTGAACAGGTGGGTAAGCATTCTTTGCAATGTGGTTTTGATGCTGTGCAGGCCTCGTCTAGGGTGGCTGCCACTGGGTCAGTTCTTCGCAGGCATGCCTGGCTGAGGGATCAAAATTTATCTGACCATGTTAAAACTAGGATTTTGGATGCCCCTTTGCAATCTGATGTCTTGTTTGGTTCTCCTGTTGAGGCAGTTTTAAAGAAAATGGAAGACAAGGCTAAGTCTATGCAGACTGTTAAAGATTTTTTGCAGGTTCAGCCTCCAAAGTTTAGTAGAAATTGGCCTACTAAAGGGTGGACGTATCCTTCTTATGATTCCCAGTCTAGGGGTAGATCTAGGCGTGGCAGGGGCAGAGGTCAGGGCTCTTTCAGGCCCAGAACAGGGAGTTCTCCTGCACAGTCTTTGAGTGAGGGCAGGGGTCAGTCCTTTCGTAAACAGACCCAATGACCTACCTTTTCAGCTGCCAGAACCTTCTCGCCTGGCAGCACCTTTGGGAGGAAGGTTGGCACTTTTCAAAGAAAATTGGAGTTTGATTACCCAAGACAAATGGGTACTGGATATCATACATCACGGTTACAGGTTTTATTTCCATACCTTGCCTCCTTTCAAAGGCATGCCAGACATTCCTCCTCAACAAAGAATAGAGGCTCACAAGCAAATTTCACTGCTACGCCAAATAGGGGCCATACAGCCGGTTCCTATGCCAGAAAGGGGCCTAGGATTTTATTCTCGCCTGTTCCTAGTCCCAAAGAAGGGGAACACATGGAGACCAATTTTGGATTTATCTATCCTCAACACTTATCTGGACATTCCCAAGTTCAAAATGTTGACGTTGCAGCAGCTTTTACCTCTGCTGGGCAAAGATCATTGGATGGTAACTTTGGATCTCAAGGAGGCTTACCTTCATGTTCCTATCAGACTAAGTTGCAGGAAGTATCTGCGTTTTCGGGCTGGGACTTCTCACTATCAGTTCTCTGCATTGCACTTTGGCTTATCTACTGCGCCCAGAGTGTTCACGAAAGTTCTGGCTCCAGTGATAGCTTTCTTCAGGCTAAAAGGAATACAGATCTATCCTTATTTGGACGACTGCCTGATTCTGGCTCAAGGAAGGGAAGAGCTTCTTCATCATTTGGAATATGTGATAGCAGTGCTAAGATGCCTGGGGTATTCTGTGAACGAAATAAAGTCCAGTCTAGTACCCTCTCAAGACATGTGCTTTCTGGGTGTGAGACTGAATACAGCATCCCAGATGGCCTTTTTAACCCCGGACAAACAAAGAGTCTATCCCTTTACTTCCATCAGCTATCTCATCAGTCCGGGCTGACTGCAAGGACAGTCCTTCAAGCCTTAGGGTTCATGGCATCTTGTATTCTGGTGCTTCCCAATGCCAAACTGCATATGAGGAAGCTACAATGGTATCTCAAAATGTATGGACACAGCACTGCCAGGATCTGGACACTGTCATTCAAATAATACCTTGCATTCAAAAGGAATTTTTGTGGTGGGCTCAGGAATGTCACCTAAACAAGGGACTCTCTGTGACCCCGGCCAGAGGCGAGTCCGATTTTAACAACAGATGCCTCAGACATAGCTTGGGGAGCTCATCTAAATGGAAAGTGGATACAAGACAAGTGGCCTGCCAGACTACAACATCTACATATCAACATGAAGGAGATGTTAGCAGTCCAGTTTGCATTAATAGCTTTCAAGGATTTACTTCTTCCAGGGCAGGTGTTGATTCTAACAGACAACACAACTGTCATGTGGTACATCAACAAGCAAGGGGAACATTCTTATCCTCTATGCAGGCAAGCAATGATTTTGTGGGAGACTGCTCTCAGTTTACAACTAAGTCTTCAGGCAAGGTTTCTTGCCGGAGCACAGAACTCCTTAGCAGATGTGTTAAGCAGACAAATCATGGATCCCCACGAGTGGAAACTGGATCTTCATGTATTTCAGAAATTGACAGTGTCCTGGGGAACTCCAGACATAGATCTGTTCGCTTCTCCACTAAACCACCAGCTGCCAAAGTTTTGCACAAAGCGGTTTCATCCCACAGCTTGGAAAGTGGATGCTCTTTCTTTCAGTTGGAAAAATCTTCATGTGTATGCCTTTCCACCTCTGCCTCTCCTCCCAAAGGTACTTCTGAAGGTCAGACAGGACAAGCCAAGGATGATTTTGATAGCTCCAGATTGGCCTCGACAGCACTGGTACCCACTACTGAGAAGTCTAGTTCGGGAGCCTCCATGGCCTTTGCCTTTGATTCCACATCTGTTGTCCCAGGAGGACAGTCATTTGCTCAATGTCAAACTTCACTCTCTTCACCTAACAGCATGGCATATTCTGTTTTAAACCATAGAGGGTCTCAACTTCCACAACAAGTTTTGAATGTGATTTTGGAAGCTAGAAGGCCTAGTACAAGGAAAGTGTACGCAGATAAATGGAAGAGATTTTTATTTTGGAGTGCAGCTAAGGATTTGGATGTTTCTGAGCCTGACTTCAGTGTGGCTCTTCAATATCTTACTGAGTTATTGGACAAAGGTTTGTCCTTCTCTTCTATTAAGATTCATGCTGCAGCAATTTCAGCTCACTACGATTGTGACCCACCATTGTTTTCTCATCCTTTATTCAAGCAATTTCTTAGAGGGGCAAAGAATATAAGACCCCCACGAAGAGCTCCTACTCCTGCTTGGGATCTCAATTTTGTGTTGGAGAAACTCACTCTACAACCTTTTGAGCCTGCAGCTACTGCTGAGTTGAAATATTTGTCATGGAAGACTGCTTTTTTGTTGGCCATTACCTCTGCAAGAAGGGTTTCTGAATTGCAGGCCCGTATGGCAGTTGAGCCTTTCTTAATTTTCCACAAGGATAGGGTATCTTTACATACTAATCCTTCCTTTATGCCTAAAGTGGTTTCTAGTGTGGCTTTAAACCAAACTATTCATTTGCCTACTTTTTATGCAAATCCCCAAACTAAAGGGGAAAAGATTTTGCACACTTTAGATGTTCACAGGCAGTTGCGATATTATTTGGACAGAACTAAAGGGTTCAGACAATCTCAGCAGTTATTAGTTTCTTTTGCTTTGTGCTCTCAGGGCAAGCCCGTGTCAAAGCAAACTATTTCTAAGTGGATTGGATTTTGCATTGCTTTCTGTTATTCCCATCATGGCAAAGAGATTCCAGCTGGGATTAGACCTCATTCCACTAGGGCTACTGCCACTTCAACAGCTTTTTTGAGGGGGGTGGCTGCTAAGGATATTTTGGAGGCAGCCACTTGGAGTTCAGTGCATACCTTCTCTAGGCATTACCACCTTCCATTGTACTCTAAGTCCAGGGCTGGTTTTGCCACTGCTGTGTTGCAGGGCATTTTGGCAGCTCCTGCTTCATTATAGTTTAGCCATCCTCCCTTACCTCTGCTTTGGGATTCTACCCAAGTGTTAGGACTGCAGCAATGTGAGATGAAGAACATAGTACAGTTTTGTACCTACCATAAATGTAGATGTTCGAAGATCCACATTGCTGCAGTCCAATTTACCCTCCCTCCTTCCCCTCTGTTGTTGGAGGTGGTTGTGTGGGTTGGGTTATCCATCTGAGGTATATTGCATTTTGTATATTGCATTTTTGTATATATTGTATATATTATACATATTTTTGGTGTTAGGCTAGTTGGTTGTTTAGTTGTGGTCTATGGGTTTTGACCTTTCTTTTTAGGGTCTTCTGACATCTGGGGCAAGAAAAGACTGAGGATATGACGTCGGTCATGCGCATTTGTACCCTGACGTTCTGATGTCAGTCAAATGCGCCTTGACCGACGTCAGCCTTATACTCTGATATTCGGGCCGACCGGGGGACAGCGGACTACCCAAGTGTTAGGACTGCAGCAATGTGGATTTTCGAACATCTACATTTATGGTAGGTACAAAACTGTACTTTACCCTCCCTCCATCCCCTTTGATCTACAGGCTAAATCTCTTCTATAACTTACTGATGTATTTGCTTATAGCTGAAGGGATTTTGTGTTTGTGCAGAGGTTACTCCATTTGGTTCTAAATTCTGACCACCTTTTGGGGGGGCACCTGACATCTGGGGCAAGAAAAACTGAAGAAAATGGCGTTGGTTGCATTATATATACCCCTGGCGCACTGATGTCAGGGAAGAGGCGACAGCAGCCGACGCCGGACCAAGACTTTGGAATTCCGGCTGACTGCGGGACCGCCTGATGACAGGATAACCCAAGTCTGATGACTGCAGCAGGGTGAACACTCGAACATCTACATTTATGGTAGGTACAAAACTGTACTTTTCCTTTCCACTTTCAAGGCTTATTTTTCTACTTGCCCATGGAGAAGCTACTAGTCTCAAGAGTTTTACCTTTCTCTTTCTGCAAGAAGAAAGTTAACAAGCCTTGTGTCAGTTTGGCTTCTGTTGCACCTTAGCCACTGGTTGGTGTCTGTGCTGCTGCCACTTGTTTCCTCAGACCGCTCTCTTCTTATTACCCTGGTCTCTCAGGTGTTGCACCAGTAGCCACCAAGGACTAGGGGATAACCACACGATGATCATCGTGTTTCACTGTTGCAGTCCTAACAAATGGGTTATCCAGCTCCTGTTAGCCCTCAGTCGGCCAGAATACCAAAGGTAAATAAAAATGCCATCGGTTGCCGTCAGTTGTAAAGGACGTCAGGGCGTCCAATACAAAAGGAGGCAGCTGATGTCACTTCCTCAGTCTTCCTTGCCACGGAGCCTGAAGCAGAAGCTTTTCATGCATGAGTGTCGGTCGGCAGTTTACCTTTGAATTCTGACTACAAAGAGTTGAAGTCTATACAGCTAAGTTCCCCGTTGGGGGTCCTCTTTTCTTGCCTTAACGAATGTCAGAAAAAGTTAATTGCCTTACTTGTGGAAAGCATTCTCCATAGAGATTTTCATTCCTATTGCATTATCTGTTTAGGCCTTGATCACGATGTTCCTAGTTGTAATCTTTGTGCCTTCTTTAATCTGTGTACTATCCATCGTCGGGCTAAGATTTTGGCTAAGCATTTTGGAGTTTGGCCTAAGTTTGTGGTTATGGAGTCCGCTGGTCTTCAGGCTTCGGATATTCCGAAAAAGCGTAAGGACAAGGACCGTGACATAAGGACAAGGACCGTGACAGGCCTCAGAAAACTAAGTCCTCGGATGAGGCTAAGTTGGTTGTCAAGTCAGGCGGGAGCCAGTGAGCCGCTTTTGCACTCTATGCAGTCTGCAGATGTACAACCACAGGCCTCAATTCAGTCCGAGTCTCTTAGGTTTTTGGCCTCCAGTTTGTCTTCTGTCCTGTCGCTGGTCGCCTCTTCTGCTAGAGCCGGTATCGCTAAGGTGACTCCGGGGTCCGAGGCCTCCGTTTTGCGATCTGACAGCAAACTTCTTCCTTCTATACTTGCTGCTTCAGCAGTTGCCAGGCCTCCCGAGTCCTTCAGGCTTGCAGGTAAGCCTTCCATCCATAAGCCTGTGAAAAGGCAGGTTCCAATTCCTTCTAGTTCTCCTCAATTCCAGATGGTTAAAATTGCTAATGATTTAACTCTCTTATCAGGGGTTCTCAGCCTCACCCTCCTAAAAGGAGTAGGGAGGTTTCTCCCTGAGGTTTTGTCCTGTTGAGGATCTATTTCTTCCAGCATTTCTGCTGATGAAGAGGAATTTTCTCAGGCTTTTTCTCCCTTTGAGGATACAGATGCAGAGTCGTCCATTCCTTCAGCTTCTTCTCCTGAGGATTTCTCTTTTGGTGACGCTTTAAATACCCTCAGGGAACATTTTAAATGGGAAAGCCAGGATTATCCCCAATCTAAGAAACAGATTAGGGAGTTTCTTGATTTACCTCAGCATAAGCCTTTTGCTGTTCCCCGTGTTGGAAGTAGTTGATGTTTTTCTGGAAAATTCCTTGTCTCCAAATTCGATTCTCCCTGCTCCCAGGAAACCTGACTGGTACTACAGAGGCCTTGATTCTCATTTATTTCTTTTCAGGAACCCGTTGGCGGATCCAGAGGTTATTTCTCAGGGTCCTAAAGGGGTTGAGGCCACTGTTACCAGGAATCCTGTTCCATCGAACAGAGAATCTAAGAACCTGTTAACTATTAGGGCTACCAGTTGTCTTTTTCATATGCTGAAGTGCCAGCAGCACACCTTGGAGGCTATTAAGTCTAGGATTGCAAATGTACCTCTTTTGGCAGAGAGTAAAGGCATGCAGGATTTGTTGAATTCAGCCAGTCTGGTCAATAAGCATTGTGGTTTTGACATCCTTAAGGCCTCCAGTAGGGCTATGGCTACTGGATTGGTTATTAGAAAGCATGCTTGGCTCAGAGAAGAAACTCTTCCAGAACCTGTCATGGCTAAGCTTTTAGATGTACCTTTGCATAAAGGCAATCTTTTTGGCAGCAAAGCTGAGGAGGTGCTTAAGAAGATGGAAGATAAGGCTAAGTCCATACAAATGGTTAAAGATTTTCTGCAAGTTAACCCCCTACCTTTAGCAGGAATTACCCTTCCAAGAGTTGGACCTTTCCTGATACCAGCAGACAGAACCGTTCCAGGACAAGGGGTTACAAATCTTCTAGGGGACAGGCAGCTACCCTTCAAAGGTCTAGGTGGTGGCAAGCTTCCACTTCTAAGGCGGGAAACTCTAAGCCTGTATCTCAGTCAAAGCACTCTCAATGACCTTTTACAACTGCCTGTTCTTGCTTGCGTGGAGAGTCCTTAAGGGGGAAGGTTGGCCCCTTTTTTCAGATGTCTGGGCCTCTATCACAAACAGCAAATGGGTGCTCAGAACAGTGTCCCTGGGGCACAAGCTTTCTTTCCACACCTTTCCAGCTCCCAAGGGATTCCCAGATGTTCCTCCAAGCCAAAAGGCAGAAGTAGAAAAATACATTTTGTCTTTGTTTCATCTGGGAACAATAGAATCAGTTCCTGTTCAGCAGGTAGGCCAGGGCCTTTATTCTAGGCTTTTTCCTAGTTCCAAAAAAGAAGGCACCTGGCATCCTATTCCTAGATCTTTTCATTCTGAACTCTTTTCTACTGATTCCAAAGTTCAAAATGCTCACTCTGCATCAGTTGCTACCAGTGCTAGAAAAGGATTCCTGGCTGGTAACCTTGGATCTCAGAGGCTTATCTGCACGTCCCTATCAGGGAAAGTTGCAGGCAATATCTTCATTTCAGAGTGGGCAAGCAACATTATCGATTCTCTGTGCCCTTTGGCTTATCTACTGTTCCCAGAGTCTTCACGGAAGTGCCTGGCCCCAATCATTGCATTTTGCAGGCAGAAGAAAATTTAGATTTACCCATACTTGGATGACTGATTCAAGCAGGTTTTCAGGAGCAGCTATTAAAGGATCTGGAATTCGTAAAGACTCTTCTCTCTTCCCTGGGTTACACTCTCAATGAGGAAAAGTAAAAAATGGTGTACCATCCAAGGAGATAACATTCCTGGGACCGAGTCTGAACACAGCCACCCAGATGATATATCTCACCCAAGAGAAGCAGACAACTCTTTCAGTTTACTTCAAGGACTTGACAAGCCTGTCCCAGCTCACTGCAAGGAAATACCTGTAAGCTCCAGGATTCATGGCATCTTGTATTCTCATGATTCCATATGCAAGACTGCATATGAGGAAATTGCAATGGTACCTCAAGAACATTTGGTGTCAGCACACACACGACCTGGATATGATGATTGCTCTGCTTCCATCTCTGCAGACTGAGTTTCTATGGTGGGCAAAAGCCTGTCTGCAAAACAAGGGCATGCCCTTTCGGACACCTCCTGCCACTCAAGTTCTGACCACAGAAGCATCGGACTATGTCTGGGGAGCACATCTGGATGGCAGATGCATATAGGGATGGTGGAACACCCAGCAGATGCACCTGCACATAAATCTAAGAGTTGTTTGCAGTTCAACAAGCCTTGCTAGTCTTCTAACACCTTCTTTCTCTAGGGACCTTATTTGTCAGAACAGACAGTACCACAGTGATGTGGTACATCATCAAGCAGGGAGGGACTCACTCTTGCCCCCTGTGCAGACAAAGCATGAATCTTTGGTCCATGGCAGCATCCCTGGACCTGCATCTCTTGGCTCAGTTCCTTCCAGGAAGGCTCACTGTTTTGGCAGGCCAGTTGAGCAGGCAAACCCTGGATCCTCACAAGTGGCAGCTGAACAAGACTGTTTTCTACAGCATCATTCAACGTTGGGGCACACCTCAGGTGGATCTTTTCTCCTCCCCAGACAATCACCTTCTGCCTCTCTTGCACCAGACAGCATCACAGCAGGTCTTGGAGAGTGGATGCTCTGTCCTTCCCTTGGACGTTGCTATCATTTTACGCCTTTTTTCTTCCTCTTCTACCCAGAGTGTTGTTGAAGATCAGGGACAAATGACCAAGGACTGTTCTCCTAGCTCTGGACTGGCCCAGACAGCATTGGTATCCGCTGCTTCACAGTCTCTCCCAATTCTCTCCTTGGCATCTTCCTTTGAAGCCGGATCTTTTGGCTCAGGAAGGGGGAATTTTTCTGCATCCTCATCTTCAATCCCTTCACTTAGCAGCATGGCTCATAGATGTTCATCGTGCATACAGCTGCAGTCATAACAGATGGGTTCTCCTGCCGTCAGGCGAGTCCTCGGTCGGCCGAATTCCAAAGTCTAGGTCCGGCATTGGTTGTCGTCGCTTCTTCCCTGACGTCAGTGCGACAGGGGTATAAAAGAACCAGCCGACGCCATTTTCTTCAGTCTTTCTTGCCGTGCGGTGCCCGAACCAGAAGCAGTTCGCAAGTGCCGGTCGGTCAGCTCCTGAAATTACGAAAATTTTGCAACCGAAGTCTTCTTGAAAGCTAAGTACCCCATTGGGGAAACTTTTCTTGCCTCAGACCGATGTCAGACAAAGTTAATAATTGTATTTCATGTGGGAAGCAAGTACCGCATAAGGATTTTCATTCTCTCTGTATTCCTTGTTTAGGCCCAGACCACTACGTCTCGGTCTGTCGTTTTTGTGCTACATTCAACAAACGCACCATTAAGCGTCGGGCGGAGTACGCCCAGCATTATTTTGGCAAAAAATGTAACTATATTATGTCGTCGGATACTCCGACTCCAGTTTTGTCTAAAAAGCGCAAAGATAAGGACCGACACATGAGGTCCGCGGCCTCTACCGACACCATGCCAAAGCAGACTACAGGTGGTCCGGTTCTGAGCGAGGCGCATACGCAGCCCCTGACTGCCAACGACACTTCATTGGCGGTGTCTTCTGTGCCCGAGGTCGCAGGCTCCTCGGCCCACACCACGACTACAGATACCGAAGCCACTCTTGGTGGTGAATCTCAAAATGTAGACAGGTCTGCCTCCTCTCAAGGTGTCTTCAGACCTTCCTCTTCTTTTTCCATCAAGGCTTTCACTAAGTCTAAAGCAGCCATGCATTCTAAGAGACAAGCTACACAGGGCCCATCTCCAGGCCCCATGCCTAAAAAACAGATGCTTAAAATGGCTGAGGATTTAATTACTCTTATCAGGGGTTCTCAACCCCCCCCCCCCCGGACAAAAGGCCCAGGGTGGAAGAATCCCCCTCCTCTGATCAGGCCTCCATTATATCAGAGCACTCTGATGAACATGAACTTTCTTACTCCCCTTTTGAAGATTCTGATGCAGAGGAGTCCATTCCCTCTGTATCCCCCCCCCAGAGGATTACTCATTTGGGGAAACCTTGCATACTTTAAGGGAACACTTCCATTGGGAAGGCCAAGAGTACTCAGATTCCAAGAAAAGGCTTAGGGATTTTCTCTTGCTACCTCAACACAGGCCTCTGGCTATACCTCCTGGCTTGGACATACTAGATGATGTGTACTCGGAGGCCTGCCTTAACCCGGATTCTTTACCTCCAGCCCCAGTCAAGCCTGACCGGTACTACCGGGTTCCTGACTCACACCAATTTCTATACAAAAGCCATGCGGCTGACCCAGAAACCATCTCACAGGGCCCCAAGGGAATTAAGGCCTCCACTGCTAGAAATCCATTACCTTCCGAGAGAGATTCCAGATCCTTAGAAAGGTGGGGAAAAAAGGTATATACCTCTGCCACCTTAACCATGAGGGCATTAAACTGCCAGTTCCATATGCTAAAGTACCAACAGTTTCTGTTATCACAATTGAGAAGTAAAATGTCACAACCTGAACAACCAGACTTGAAGGAGTTGCAGGATTTGATGCATAGTGCAGGACAAGTGGGTAAACATACCTTGCAATGTGGTTTTGATGCTCCAGAGGCCTCATGTAGAGCTGCTGTTACAGGATCAGTCATACGTAGACATACCTGGCTCAAGGAACAAACCTTACCAGATCATGTCAAAGCTAAATTACTAGATGCCCCTCTACAAAAGGATGTATTATTTGGTGCTAATGCTGAGGAGGTATTAAAGAAAATGGAGGAAAAGGCTAAATCAATGCAAACAGTGAAAGATTTTCTACAGGTACAACCCCCCCGTTTCAGTAGAAATTGGCCTTCCAAAAATTGGTCCTTTCCAGCCACGGACAGACCCCAAAGAGGTAGATACAGGTTCCCGAGGGGCAGAGGGCAATCCCAAGGATCGTTTAGAGGCAGACAATGGCAAGCTCCTACACAAAGAGGTGGTGAGGATAGTTCGCAGCCATTCAGAAAGCAAGCTCAATGACTTTCCCCTTTGCATGCCAAGCAAGGCTCAAATGGCACCCTTAGGCGGAAAACTGGCATTATTTTCAAAAAATTGGCATATTGTCACAAAAGACAAATGGATCCTGGACATTATAAACAGAGGCTACAGATTCCATTTTCACACCCTTCCAGAAATGAGAGGCATGCCAAACCTGCCACACAATCAAAGGGCAGAGGCACAAAGACAAATTTCAGATCTCATGGACATGAAAGCTATTCAAGAGGTACCTACTCACAAACAAGGTCAAGGTTTTTATTCCAGACTATTCCTGGTACCAAGGAAGGGAAAAGATTGGAGACCTATTTTGGACCTATCCATCCTAAACACATTTTTACTCGTACCAAAATTCAAGATGCTCACTTTACAGCAGCTTCTTCCCATGCTGGGCAAGGAGTCTTGGCTGGTAACATTGGACCTCAAGGAGGCATACCTGCATGTCCCAATCAGACAACATTGCAGAAGATACCTCAGATTTCTTGCAGGTTCAACCCATTATCAATTCTCTGCATTGCCCTTTGGCTTATCTACTGCGCCCAGAGTATTCACGAAATGCCTGGCATCAGTAATTGCCCACTGCAGACTTCAAGGGATACAAATATACCCCTATTTGGACGACTGCCTGATCCAAGCGGACAGCAAGCACATACTTCTGAAACATCTGGCTTATGTAATAATGTTGTTGAATTCTCTCGGATACACAGTCAACAAAAAGAAATCAAGGCTAATACCCTCTCGGAAAATAATTTTCCTGGGTGCCAACTTGGACACAAACACCCAGATGGCCTACCTCACGCCAGAGAAGCAGGGGCAACTAACTCAATACTTCAGAACACTAGCAAATTTCACCAGGCTGACTGCAAGGAAAATCCTGCAGGCTCTGGGATTCATGGCATCTTGCATCCTACTAATCCCATGTGTAAAGCTGCATATGAGGAAACTTCAATGGTACCTGAAAAAACCTATGGTCTCAACACAGCCACAGTTTGGAAACAATAATACCACTAATTCCATGTCTTCAAAAGGAATTTCTGTGGCGGGCTCAAGCATGCCAAACAAACACAGGTCTCCCATTCAGCAAGCCTCAAGCAAATCAAGTCATCACAACAGACGCCTTGGACTACGCCTGGGGGGCGCACATGACAGATCGGTGCATTCAGGGCAAATGGTCCCAAAAAGAAAAGCACCTTCACATCAATCAAAAGGAAATGCTAGCAGTAATAAATGCTATTATAGCTTTCAAAGGCCTTCTGCATCCAGGTCAACTATTGATAAGGACAGACAACACCACAGTAATGTGGTACATAAACAAACTGGGAGGAACCCATTCATACCCCCTATGCAGGCTGGCCATGTCACTTTGGAACATGGCTCTAGACTTACAAATCGAACTTCAAGCACAGTACTTGCCAGGCAAGGAAAACACGCTGGCAGACAACCTAAGCAGAAATATGACAAATCCACACGAATGGAAGTTGCATCCTCAAGTTTTTACAGAGATATTTCAAGCATGGGGAAGGCCAGACATAGATCTCTTTGCCTCCCACAAAAATCACCAATTGACAAAATTCTGCTCAAGGATTTTTCATCCAAAGGCCTGGAGAGTGGACGCTCTCTCTTGCAGTTGGTCAACAATGACAGTTTATGCCTTCCCACCTCTTCCTCTGCTGCCCAAAGTTCTATTAAAAACCAGAGCAGACAGACCAAAGATGGTTCTCATTGCTCCAGACTGGCCAAGACAACATTGGTACCCACTCCTGAGGAGCCTGACGCATTCCCCACCATGGACCCTGCCTCTAATGCCTCTTCTTCTGACTCAGCACAGCTTCAAAACTCTTCACAGTCAGCTGAAAACACTCAATCTGCCCGCATGGAAGATTCCTTAACATCACAACAGACCCTACTCTCCAAGGAGGTGCAGGATGTCATTTTGGAGGCCAGAAGGCCATCTACTAGAAAAGCTTACTCCGCAAAATGGAAACGGTTTTGTGCCTGGAATGAGAAAAAGGGCCAGAATCCTGGAAAACTGAATTTACCTCAAATATTACAGTATCTAGCTGAGCTGCTAAGCAGTGGACTTTCATTCTCTTCCATCAAAATCCATGCCTCAGCCATTTCTGCAGAATACAACACTGATCCACCTTTATTCTCTCACCCCCTCTTAAGACAGTTCCTCAGAGGGGCTAAGAATATAAAACCCCCAAGGAAACAACCAATACCTGCTTGGGATCTCAATTTCATTCTAGAAAAACTGACCGTGCCTCCTTTTGAGCCAGCTGCCTCAACAGATTTGCAATATTTGTCCTGGAAAACAGCTTTCCTTCTGGCTATTACCTCAGCTCGTAGGGTATCGGAACTACAAGCCCTCATGGCTGTGTAGCCTTTCATCATCTTCCATCAGGACAGAGTTTCCTTACGAACCAACCCGTCCTTTATGCCAAAAGTGGTATCCAGGGTAGCTTTGAATCAGGCTATGCACTTACCTACCTTTTATCCTAATCCTCAAAACAAAGGGGAAAGATTACTACATTCCTTGGACATCCACAGACAACTGCGTTATTATTTGGACAGAACAAAGCCTTTCAGAAAATCAGAACAGCTCTTTGTGTTCTATGCTATAGGAGCTCAAGGGAAGCCAATTTCCAAACAGACAATCTCAAAATGGATAGCCCACTGCATACGCTTTTGTTATTCTTTTCATGGCAAAACTGTACCTACAGGCATCAGATCTCACTCCACAAGGGCCACGGCTACCTCTGCAGCTTTCCTCAGAGGAGTTCCTACCAAAGATATTTTAGAAGCAGCCACTTGGAGTTCTGTGCATACCTTCTCCAAACACTACCACCTTCCATTATACTCCAAATCTAGAGCAGGCTTTGCCACTGCAGTCTTGCAGGGCATCCTGTCTCCTCCTAGTTCCACCTAGTGCCTACCACCCCTTTCTTAGCTTTGGGATTCTACCCATCTGTTATGACTGCAGCTGTATGCACGATGAACATAGTACAGTTTTGTACCTACCATAAATGTAGATGTTTGAGTGCTAATACAGCTGCAGTCCAGGTTTCCCTCCCTCCTTCCCCTCTTGGGACAGGCCTATTGGCTAACACCTTCTCATACAACCTGATTGGGGTATTCATTTATGGTGTATTTGCTTGCACTACTGTATTTTGATTATATGGCATTGCTTTATTACACAAATTTATGTATTGCCTTCCTTCTGGGGGCACCTGACATCTGGGGCAAGAAAAACTGAAGAAAATGGCATCGGCTGGTTCTTTTATACCCCTGTCGCACTGACATCAGGGAAGAAGCGACGACAACCGACGCCGGACCTAGACTTCGGAATTCGGCCAACCGAGGACCCGCCTGACGGCAGGAGAACCCATCTGTTATGACTGCAGCTGTATTAGCACTCGAACATCTACATTTATGGTAGGTACAAAACTGTACTTTTGACTCCTTACTTATCTTCTTCCCTTTCCCAGCAGGTGGTTGATGTGCTGAGGGAGGCTAGGAAGCCTAGCACTAGGAAATCCTACGCTGGCAAATGGGAAAGTTTTTCTCATTGGATGCAAGCTAGAGGGGATTCTTCTTCTCAGCCTTCCCTTTCTCTGATCTTGGAATACCTGGCTGAATTGCTTCAGGGTGGTCTTGCCTTTTCTTCTATCAAGCTCCATGCTTCAGCCATTTCTGCTCATTGTTCTCTTGAACAACCCATTTTCTCTCATCCCTTGATTAAAATGTTTCTCAGAAGTGCTTGTAACTTAAAACTTCCCAGAAGGGCACCTACTGCTGCATGGGATCTTAATTTTGTTCTAGAGAAACTCACTCTTCTTCCTTTTGAGCCAGTTGCCTCTGCAGAAGTAAAGTTTCTCTCTTGGAAGACTGCTTTCCTCTTGGCTATTAACTTCAGCAAGGAGGGTTTCTGAGCTGCAGGCTTTGATGGCTGTGGAGCCTTTTATTATTTTCCATCCAGACAGGGTCTCTGAGAACCAACCCCTCTTTTATCCTAAGATGGTTTTTAGCTTGACTCTTAATCAGTCCAATACACCTTCCTACCTTCTTTCTTAATCCTCTAAAGGTGAAAGGATCCTGCATTCTCTTGATGTGCACAGACAGCTCAGGTTTTACCTGGACAGGACTAAAGACCTTCGGAAATCAGCTCAGTTATTGGTCAGTTTTGCCCCTGGAGCTATTTCTAAGCAAACAATTTCCAAGTGGATTGCACATTGCATCAACTTTTGTTGTTCTTTTCATGGCAAGGTTCCTCTTCAAGGGGTTAGGACCCACTCAACTAGAGCAGCTTCCACTTCTGCATCCTTTTTAATGGGTGTCCCTACTAAAGATATTTTGGAGGCTGCCACTTGGTCTTCTGTTCACACTTTCACAAAACATTATAATTTGCCTCTGTTTTCCAGAGCCAGGGCAGGGTTTGCCACTGCTGTGTTGCAGGGCATTATCTCCAACTCTTGATTCTGTTGGTTCCTCCTCCCTTCTCACTGGGCTTTGGTAATCAACCCATTTGTTAGGACTGCAACAGTGAAACACGATTAACATAGTACAGTTGTGTACATTTACCTTAAATGTAGATGTTTGAGTCTATGAAATTTTGCAGTCCTGGTTTCCCTCCCTCCTTCCCCCACTTTTTGGTCCTCTCCAATTCTTTTTTCCTGAGGTACAGGCTGAATTGGATATTTGCCAAATTGGCATTTGGCTTAGTCTTTTTTTCTGTGGGCTTCTGACTGTTATGGCAAGAAAGACTGAGGAAGTGATGTCGGCTGCCTCCTTTTGTATCGGATGCCCTAATGTTCTTTACAACCAACATCATTTTTACTTACCTTTGGTATTCTGGCCGACTGAGGGCTACTGGGAGCCAGATAACCCATTTGTTAGGACTGCAACAGTTAATACTCTCTAACATCTACATTTATGGTAAGTGTACACAACTGTACTTTTTGCAATTGCAGGGATGCCTACTTTGGCGAATGAGCTTCTAGTTTGCCTAGTAGTCAACCTCCTGCCCCAAGGGAGTCTTGACAGATTGTACAGGACACGTCAGTCTCTTAAGTCTGTTCTCCAGCCCTATAGCAGATCCCGCAATAAATTCTGTATTTAAAATTTGTATGCTAAATCGATAACTGCTGCTTAACCCCGTCACTTCTGACAAGGACTGGAAAGTCTTTTGACAAGTGGGGGCGGGGGATTAGCTCTTCTGCTACTTCATCTTTCAAGATTTAGACCTGTTTAAAGTGTGAACTTTTATAGTCTGAGAGAATACAAAAGTTCATTATCATCCTTCTTTTAAGGGAAAAAAAATAACGAATGCCTCTAACGTTTGCTTTCCACGCTTTAGTGTATGTGTGCCTGTGTGTGTGCCTGTGAGATGCTGAGTCTTCCTTCAGAGGTGCTGATTCTGGATCAGTGATGAGAAGATTGCCTTGGCTGTGTTCTAAATTCTTGCTTAAACAAGGAAGTTCTGTTTTGCCCCACTTCAGCTGTGTTGCTTAGGAAGTTTGGGGATGGGGGGGTGAGGATAGATTCAGCTGGTGTCTCAAATATTGAAGTCCTTTTTTTTCCTTCCTCCTCTGCTTCCTTTTTCTCATTAAGCAACAGGGAGATGCTAAACAAGAGTTTAAGAAGCAAAACCAAGAAGTAATCTATAAAATCAAGGACAGTTCTCTCCATTAGTTTAAGTATTTGCTGGTGCACGCCCCCCCCCCCCCCCCGCTTTCCACTTCCCCATATTCCTGAGACTTCATCTTCCCTTATGCTATGAGACTGTCAGACCAGTGGATTTGAATTGGAATTTAGCAGGGTGCACTCTAATGGATATGCTGGCTGAGGAAGTAATAGAACTAGTGCCGACCTCCCTCCCCCAGATGGATGAAGGACTTCTATCTGTTCAAGTATTTTTCTGATACCAAAGGAGGAAGGATCTTGGAGGCCTGTTCTGCACACGTCTCTAAATCTTTGTTAGGATTCCAAATTTTAAAATGCTTCCTTTAGGTTTTAAGGTAAATTGAGACTTAAAAGATGTTTGTCACATTACATTTGCTAAGCTGTTCAGACTTTTTTTTTTTTAATTTTCTGGGTCTGGCATACATTATCCATAGTCTGTTTTACCCTTTGGAATTACACTGCACCAGTGATATTAACTAAGTGTCTGGCCCCAGTAATTGATAATTTTGGACTTCAAGGCATTCACACCATTCCATATTTGGACAGTTGTCTTATTTTTACAGATTATTTAAGCTGTCAGGAGACTTTAGCAGCTTCTCAGAATCTCTTACTCAGTTTGAGTTTTCAAATCGGTGTATGGAATTTTTTTTTTCTTAGCCCTTTTCCGAGACGCTTGAGATATGAAGTATAGCAGAATCTTTCTTCTGTAGATAAAGCAGAGCTGTTGCAACATTTCTTCCTGAGTGTTTCCATTCAGTCAGGTATCTGCAAGGAAATTCAGTACTTGCTTATTATCGCAACCAGATTTTCGCAGTTGCGAAATGAGCATACATGCAGACAGACGAGTGCCTGAAACACTTCAAAAGTGCTAATCCTAGTCCTTAGTACTGGCCAACAAGTTTGCATCAGGAACAAGAACATTTGAAGAAATCCTCTTCCTGTTTTGCGTGCATTACAGTTGCACACTTCAGTTATCACTGCTGGTTTCGTAGTGTCAGTATGAATACTTTCACAGTGTACAAGGAATAGTTACCAGAAGGAAAACACATAGGCGGGCAGTTTGCTTTTGGTAAAAGTTTTAATCAATGTACAAAGAACCATTGCATTGTTAATGATTATACATTATGAGGGTGGATGATGTTGACATCTGATTCCATGACCGATTTTAGTGTAGAAGGTTGGGAGTAGTGATTTTTTTGGCTTTGCGAAGGGAGCATGTTCCAAAAAACAGATTGTAGCACACCGATGAACTGCTGTAATTATGTGCATTGTGCACTGTGTGGTTTTGTTAGTATGTGGTGGGAAATTTTCTGCAATTGCAGGCAGTTTTGATTGAAAACAGTCGTTTTTTTTCTGGGTAGGCTGGGTTTCACTGCAGATGTTTTCCACTCAATATGACACCAACAACTGATGTACAGTCACTCTAAGTATGTTTTCTACATTTTTTATCATCGGTACAATAAAGACAATGTAGTGCTATAAGGACACACTTTATACTGCATTTCTCCATCATTAATTACAATATTTCAAGATCGTTAAGCCAACTGTTTTGCCATTCAAAATCTGGTTGCGATAATACGCAAGTACTGGAAATTCCTAAGAATATTAGGGTAGTTGGCGTTCTCATGCTTCCCCTTGCCTGACTCTGCATCAGGTAAATCAAGTGGTACCTCAGGTCAGTCTGGACTCACCATCTTCATCCTTTGTCTTTTCAGATCCCTTTTCTGAGATTTGTAAGAAGGGAGATACTTTGGCAAGTAGACCATATCGCTTGCAATGTAGGTCTCCCATATTTCCTTCACACTCCTCTCCAGTCCATTACTACATAAGCTTCAGATCTGGTGTGGGAGCAGCCTCCAGAGGAGTGAAAGTGCATAGTCTTTTCAACCCTCAAGATTAACATTAACACATGCATGTCAAAGGCACTGCAAGGCTAAATTCATATGTGGTTCCTATGACCTTTGCAAATTTACACAGACTGCGCCACAGTGATATGTGGTACCTAAAGAAACAAGGTGGTATCAGATCTTACCTTCTTTCAGACTTGCGATGGTAGACTGGAAGATGGCAACTCAGATCAGCTTTACTCTTCAGGCTTTGTTCATTTCATCAGAGCAAAACTTGACTGCAGACAAGCCAGGCAGTCACCCCCCCCCCCCCGAAAGTTTAATGTTAGGACCTTCCAAGAATTGATCCAATTTTGTGTAATGCCTCAAGGAGGTCTGTTTGCCTCCTGTTAGAACAAACAAGTCCAGGGCTCCTTGCAAACAAGCTTGGAAGAGAGAGATGCAGTCTTATTCCCATGGACAGGAATGTTTCTGTATGCTGTTTCACCCTTTACACTGATACCAAGGGTTATAAAGATTCAGAAGGACTCCACAGAAATTGTTGTGGCAGCTACCTTTTGGCACAGGCTACAGTGGTTTTCCCTTTTCAGTCTGACCAAGGGCAATATCGACAGGCTTCCCCACAGACTGAATATACTCATACAAGACGGGTTGTTTAATGTGCCCCAGCCTCCAAGTTCATTTTATTGCCTGGATGATATAGTTGTGATAACTTTTAATGACCTTTAATTGGGCTGTGCAGCTGGTACAAAGGGGGGCAAAAAAACTTCTAGAAAACTGTGTGTGCAAGTGGGGAAACATTTTCTAGTTGGGGCCAGTACAAGAACCTAGCGCCCTTTTCAGGTCTGGCTGCCTCTTTAATTTGTGTGAGTTACTATCCTGTGGGCTTTTTTATTCCTCTGTCAAGATTCATTTCTCAGCCATTTCTGCTTGCCTGCCCTTAGATCCCCTTTTTACAACGATCTTCAGGTTAAACAGATATTGAAAGGGGTGTCGCATATGCGTCCAGTTAAGAAACAGGTGGCTCCTACTTAGTATCTTAATTTTGTCCTTGAAAAGTTTACATTTGAATTAACTTGTTAGTCTTAATTGAGGTTCTTAACATAGATTACCATTTTGCTCATTGCCCTGACTTCTGCTAGGCGAGTGTCTGAGTTGTAAGCACTTATGGAGAGTCAGCTTTGCCCCATTTTTCAGAAGAACAGGGTTTCTTTTTATTTATTTATTTTTAAGGCCAGGATTTCTGTAAAAAAAAAAAAAAAAAAAAAAAAAAGTAATTCTTTTATGCCTAAAGTGGTGCTGGAGTTTACTTTAATCCAGATTATTTAAACTCACTGTCATCTTTCTTGAACCCAAAAACAAGAGATAAGATTCTTCTCACTCTAGATGTCCACAGGCAACTCAGATGCTTTAGACAAAACCTGAGCTGGAAAGCCCATCTGCCATTTCCTGTTATCTTCATAGGAAACAGTCAACCACTGTCAAAACAGACTATTTCTAGATGGTTGTTTCATGCTATTGCCTTTTGTTATACTCGCCATAGTAAGCTACTTTCATGCAGAGTTGGAGCTTATTCCACAAGAGCTTTGATTTATTTGATGACTTTCTGGAAAGGGATGGAGTCTTGAGTATTCTAGAGGCAACAGCCTGCTCCTCTGTACATACCTTTGCAAAGCACCACAGACTAGCTTCCTTTTCCATATCCAAAACTGGCTTTGCTAGGACCACTGTCTAGGTTTTCCTGGAGTCTTAATTCGTCTCCTTCCTTGAGTTTCTAAGCAGTGGTACTCTGCTCAGTCAGCTTAGGCTAACGCAACCATGATGTCAATGTTACATATGTAAGTTCAACCATATATTTGTCTATATCCGCTTGTTTAAAGTCTTGTTCTATTTAATACTGTACATTTTTATCCTGTAAATGTGTTAACACTCATTTGTTTGTCTATAACTTCTATTACTTGATATTCTGATTTTGTATGTAAGCTTAGACTGGAGCTTTTCTCCGTGGGCCTCCACTGAAAATGGGCAGTGTCCCAGTTGGACCATCCCGGTAAACAAATGTAAAATAAAATGATTTTTGAACATGGTACAGTTGTTAGTAAATTTACCATAACAGTAAACGTTCTAAAAAAAAATCACAGTTGCAGTAGCCACCCTTTCCTCCTGCCCTATTGTTTTCCCTGTTTTTCTTTTGTCAAGGTGTAGATGCATATTTCACTTTTTTTTTTTTTGGTTAACATTATTACAGGGCTCTCTCATCCTTTTTTTCTAGGCAAAAAAAAGCTCTGAAGAAATATATGCTTTTTTTTAATGGAACTGCTCTTCAGCTCCTGACATTTGGAGCAAATGGATGCCCTAAAGCTTTGAAAGCTGGCCGGTGGCAAGGAGTAGGACCCAGTTAGCTTTGGCTACTACAACAGTGATCTATTAGAACCAGGGCCGGCCTTAGCTGAAATGGCGCCCTAGGTGAAGTAGTACTCCAGTGCCCCTTAAGCCCCACCCACACCATACTAATGCACACCCCTATAAGCTACACCCACAGGTAGGCCACTCTCCAAGAAGGCCACTTCAGTCTTTTCCTTCAGTTATTTAAATGCATAGAAAGAAAAATACCTTATAATGTAGTTAAACTGAAGGACGGTGGAATTTTCCTTTAATAAACCTGCTTTATCTGTTGCTCCTTTACACATTTTACTATAAAAGTCATGTCCTCAAAAAATAGAAGACCATGTGCCTTGTTTCAAAGGGTTGCTTAACTTACAGTTTAATTTACTTGGGGTAGGCGAGCGAGTCTTACAGCTCAGTCAGGAGCGGCCTTAGGTCAAGTGGCTCCATAGGCAAAAGGGCTCCATGGTGCCCCCCCACCACACTACCTGGTGCCCCCATCCTGGTCTACCTACACAAAATAAATACTGGAAAAGCGCCCCTACCAGAGCGGCGCCCTAGGCGGCCGCCTAGTTGGCCTGTGCCTAAGGCCGGCTATGAGCTCAGTGAAAGTAGAATAGCAACCTCTCTCCTCCCTCTGTAGCTTAAGCTAGAATAGCACAAACACGGATAGCCATTTTCTAAACAATACAATCTCACAATGAAAACAGACTAGGCATAAGCATTAAACTTCTCTGCCATTGAAATGGAATGAAAACCCACATTCACAGAAAATCCATCTGGCCATTAAGTTTATCTTTGGGCTGTTTTCAAAACAGATTCCTTGCACACATTTTTAGGGCCATGCATGTATGTATTCATTCTTTGATTCACCTTCCTGATTCTAGTAAATTATACTCCTTGTATAATACCACTGCCACTTGTTAGAAAGTGTTTTAAATTGCAGTTTAACATTATTTTAATAAGCAATGAAATGATGTATAAAATCAATAACACTATTAATTTCAGAAAATTTCAGCCATAATAGGCTAGACCTGTCATTACAATCCACCAATATCACTCAATGCACAATCTTGCAGAAGTAAAATCATCTGAATAATTCCACATTAAAGAAATATGTAACTAATGAAGAGGTTGCTACTGGCAAACAACTTTGCATCTCAGTGCTTCATCTACAAATTCAGTGTATGTTGCCCTTGAAGAATTGCCTATATTACAATTAAAAATGTGACAAACCGGTAATACTGCAATAGGAAATGACTAAAACTAACAACAAGTTCATAGTTACTAGGCTTCTCGTACAACGGAGGACACACACAGGAGTGGAGAACCCCTAGCCTCCCTTGTAATGCACCAAATAATCGGCAATCATATGGGTACTGCAGTATCAGCACTTCATCTACATGGTGGGGGAGTAGAATCCACAGCCTTCTGCACCAAAGGTAAATTCTCTGTACAATAAGGCACCACTTGTTAGTGTGTGTTTTAAATTTGTAGCTTTGTGCTTTAAATTTGTAGTTTTGAACATTTTTCCAGTAAGCAATGAAACAGTGCATTTCCCAATAATGAAATAACTGCCCATTTCAGAATATTTTAACCATAAAAGGCCACTCAAGACTTCTATCATTACAATCAATCAGTATAAGTCAGTAAGCACAAGCTCTGCATAAATAAATTTCATCGGAATAATTCCACATTAAAGAGATGCGTAACTAATGAAGAGGCTGTTACTGGCAAGCAACTTTATATTTCAGTGTTTCATCTACAAATTCAGTGCTTGCTGCCCTTTAAGAATGAATTGCCTATGTTACATAAAACTGGTAAGCTGGTGATACTACAATAGGGAATGACTGAGAAAACAAGTTCATAGTCACTAGGCATCTTAAGCAAAGGGAGACACACTCAGGAATGCAGAACCACTACCTCACCTTAAAATGCACCAAATAATTGGCAACTAGGGTGTTACATACAGTGCCTCCATACCTCTCAACTTCTTAGCACAGAGAGCTGGACAAAGCCAAAAATATTTGGGGGGGCAAAGGCTCCAAAAGGACAGATTATAAATATTGTTGTTATAGACTTAAAAAGTTGCTAGAATAACAGCATTTATCTCAGCAGGCATTGTCTAAAGGAAATGAAGACTGAAGCTCAAATGTATGACATTTAATTATTTCAGTCTTTAGGGATTTTCCAGAAAACCACACATTTCATGAGGAATAGGCCAAAAATATGAGGCAATAATTTGGACATTCTGCAAACATCTGTACAGCAGAAAGATATGCATACTTCTCAACCTCTTAGTGCAAAAAATCTGCACAAAGCTTAAAATAACATGGATGCAATGGCTAAAACATAGGGACAGTCTGAAGTACAGTTTGCAGTAGTGCTCTTTTTAACTTAGAAAGTTAAAATAACAGTATTTGTATTAGCATATATTTTGTGGAGGATGCAAAGTTTAAAACTCATATACATATCATTTCGTGACTACAGTCATCCCTGATTTGCCAGAAAACCACAAACTTTGAGAAACAGACAAAAACTATAATGCTAAATCCAGACACTTGAAAAGGTATGCTAAACACACACACGCACGCACACACACACACACACACACACACACACACACACACACACACACACACACACACACACACGCACACCTACTCTGACATGGCAACACACACCTACTGTCTCACATAGCAACACACAGACTCGCACCTCTTTCACACAGCAGCTAGCAACTAGTTTAAATTCCACACAGTCCTACTCTACTCTCTCATACAACACAGACATGCACTTTTCTCTCTCATACAGAGACAAACGGAACCACTAAGTTTACATTATACACAGATGCCTAGGGCCAATTTAGAATGTCCGCTACACCTACAGCATGTCTTGGGAATATGGAAGGAAACCGGAGCACCGGGAGGAAACCCACATGAACACAGAAGGTACACGCATCTACTCTCACACATTAACACACATACACACTATCTCTCATGCAAACAGAACAGCTAAATTTAAATTCCATACATATATACACACACACTTCCTCTCTCATACAGAAGTGAGCGGCTTAAATTGCACAAACACGCATACACTTACCTTCTTTCTAAACCAAATGGCTCCACACGGACTTGGCGTATTTCTTAAAAGAACTGCTAGTTTAAATTACGCATAGGCCTGAAGAATGTAATTGCGTCCACGCTGGCGTCATGACGCATGCATGTTGATGTTCCTCCTTAAGGTAACAGACTCATGTACCGCAAATATATATATATATATATATATTTTTTTTTTTTTTTAAGTTTCCGAGCCAACCTGCAGCTGTAAGTGGGAGGGCGCTCACCCCTCTCACGCTATGGATCAGGCTTCCTGAACAGGGAGCCGAGCGAGAAGAATTGTATTAATTGAAATAAGTAAATAGTTAAAAATAGCGCCCTTTCCGAGGCTGGCCTGTACGGCGCCCTAGGCGGTCACCTAGTTCACCTATGCCTAAGGCCGGCCATGATTAGAACCTCTACTATTTCAGTAATGATACTTAAATAGCTGCATTTTTAACTTTTGAAGTCTGTTAACATTTGGTGTAATGCTGCTGAATGGCTCACTATTGCTGTTTTTAAAAGTTTTGGATCTCCAGTAAGCAGGAGAAACAGAGATGGTTTCTGCACTCCTCTGTTTTTTAACAGTATTCTGTGTTCCACTGTTTGTTTGGAATTTGCTAGTTGTGATGAATGCTTTTCATGATGGTTGCAACTGCCAACAAATGCACTTTAGCTTCCATGCTTGCAACCAAGTTTTTATTTTATCCAATGATTGTAAAATTTCAGCAGTTTCTCTGTGGTGCTAACCGATATTAGTAAACCTTGAATGTCTAAACTTGGCAACCAGTGCCTGCCATTGTGTTCAGAGTATGAGCTGGACTTGGTTGTAACAAGTGTACCTACCCTTAAAGTAATGCAGACTGAAAGTAGCATGCTGATATGCTTGGGTAAAACATAGTAAAATTGTAATTCTGCTGCTGGTTTGCCAAAATCTGAATTTTTTTGTGGATTCCAGAAACTGTTGTCAGAATACAGTATTTAGTTTTTGACTCTTAAAGATTTTGTTCACAGCACCATCTTCAGTAGAAACTCAGACCTGTATGCTGAGTCAAACATAGGACTTAGTACAGCTGAATAAACATTTCATTTAGGATTAAAAGTTGGCCTCTGCAGCTGGGTAAAGAGGTATTGATTTCTTTTCTACTCACGTCACCCTTTCCTTGAGCAATGTCACCTTGTAAATGAGGAAGCCACTCTTGTGGAAATCAGCCCTAGTACCAGATGCCTTTCTCAGTTTGACATGATCTCCTTAATGCAGTTGAATGCTTTCCTCAGTAATTATGTGTAATTCTTCTGTACATCTTTCTTTTCTGTGTCTCACATTAAATATGGACTGAGAGAGAGATCTTTTTACTTATGTCTAAGTGCTACTAAATGAAATACTGAGTACTTGCTGCTACTTTGAGAACTTTTAGTGTCTTTCTTGTCACTGAAAGGAGAGATTTCCACTACCATGAAGTGCCACTTTCCACCGTGAATATAATAGGCCCTTTCATCCGCCCTACAAAACATCATAACTTAGAAATGTTCTCTTATTGTATAGAGATGTATATCTCAGTCCTGGTCATGTGCACAAAAATGTCTTTATGATCGAATGAAAAGGAATATCCAAAAAAAAATTTTAAAAATCATAACGTGACTATGTTGTGATACGTAGCACTGTCGATTGTAGTGAAACCTGGCATAAAAAGCTCTGGTTTGCATAAATGCTAATGTAGTGTGGACATGTTTGAGACAGTGCCACATAGTGAAGCTGTGCATTCTGGAAAATGGTAGTAAACTGTTCAAGTGAGCTGACTTATCTTTGAGTGGTCACATGACCTGGGACCATCATTCAGGTTTTGTCCAGTGATGTGCGATTTCACACATGCATCAAAATGTTATGTGTGCGCAACATGGTCACTGTCGGAAACTTTTACAAGGGCAAAGTGCTAACTGTTTTTTTGTTACAAATGGGAAAGAAAAAGATTAATGTGTTGGAAATAGGGAAGAGTGAGTGGGGAGCACCTGGGCGACCTGTGGGTGGGAAGGAGTATAAGGATGTTAGCAAGGGCATATATGCGAACCTATAACACAGAGATAGAGGAGGTACTGACAGAAAAAGTGGGCAGCACCATGGAGAGACCTAAAGTGGGCAGTAGGTGGGGAGGATTTGACAGCAAACCTGGGAGGGTGGGGGACACCCTGATGGTGATGGTGTGGGCTGAGAACAGCTTGCCAAGCCATTCTGGAGGGGAACCTGCCCTGAAGTCAGTTACCTGTGTGGCTGACATCAGCCAGTGTTCCTGGCTGGGCAGTTGCATGACTCTTAATAGTCGCATGAAGAGATTCTCCAAGGTACTACTGTGAACATCAAGCCACCTGTTCACCTCAGTGGTCACCTGCCTACAAACCTGTCTATTTGGTGACCCTGAAGGACTTCCCCAACCCAGGTGAACAACCTACACCATCTGTGAATAAAGAACACTGGAGTTCCCCAATGAGTTCACCATCTTGCTTTCCTACAAGATGACCTTCATCACCTTGTAGAGCGGCATGGTGGTGAAGGTCATGCCACCCTGTGGAGATGCAGGCCTTGTGACATCAGGGGACCCAGTGGTCAAAGTGGTGGCCACTGCCTCACCACTCGTATTCAATGGCCAATCTTGCAGGAAAAATGGATAAGACCAAAACAGCAAAGCAACATAAATAAAAGCAGAAAGTAAAAGTGAAAAGATCAGGACAGAAGTATATGGGGAGTAGGATGTGGTACAGAAGTACATGGTGAGTAGGATGTGGTACAGAAGTACATGGTGAGTAGGATGTGGTACAGAAGTATATGGTGAGTAGGATGTGGTACAGAAGTATATGGTGAGTAGGATGTGGTACAGAAGTATATATATGGGGAGTAGGTTGTGGTACAGAAGTACATGGTGAGTAGGATGTGGTACAGAAGTACATGGTGAGTAGGATGTGGTACAGAAGTATATGGTGAGTAGGATGTGGTACAGAAGTATATGGTGAGTAGGATGTGGTACAGAAGTATATATGGGGAGTAGGATGTGGTACAGAAGTATATGGTGAGTAGGATGTGGTACAGAAGTATATGGTGAGTAGGATGTGGTACAGAAGTATATGGTGAGTAGGATGTGGTACAGAAGTATATATGGGGAGTAGGATGTGGTACAGAAGTATATGGTGAGTTGGATGTGGTACAGAGGTATATGGGGAGTAGGATGTGTTACAGAGGTATATGGGGAGTAGGATGTGTTACAGAGGTATATGGGGAGTAGGATGTGGTACAGAGGTATATGGGGAGTAGGATGTGGTACAGAGGTATATGGGGAGTAGGATGTGGTGCAGAGGTATATGGGGAGTAGGATGTGGTGCAGAGGTATATGGGGAGTAGGATGTGGTGAAGAGGTATATGGGGAGTAGGATGTGGTGCAGAAGTATATGGGGAGTAGGATGTGGTGCAGAAGTATATGGGGAGTAGGATGTGGTGCAGAAGTATATGGGGAGTAGGATGTGGTGCAGAAGTATATGGGGAGTAGGATGTGGTGCAGAAGTATATGGGGAGTAGGATGTGGTGAAGAGGTATATGGGGAGTAGGATGTGGTGCAGAAGTATATGGGGAGTAGGATGTGGTGCAGAAGTATATGGGGTGTAGGATGTGGTGCAGAAGTATATGGGGAGTAGGATGTGGTGCAGAAGTATATGGGGAGTAGGATGTGGTGCAGAAGTATATGGGGAGTAGGATGTGGTACATTTTATTAAGATGAGCCCTGAATGGACAAATGGTCTGCAGAACAGTGTTAACTAATCACTAGGCAACACATGTTATGTAACTGTGGATAAAAACAAGGAATGTGCATGTTAGTGCAACTGTCACACGTGTGTAGGGCGGTAGCACTGTATTTGTATAGAAACCAGTGTGCACTTTCAAGAAGCAGTGAAGAGATACTGAAATTATTAAACTGAGACAATAAAATACTTAGTGCTATGGAAAGCTAGCTAAAAATAATGGCAAATGCAGGAGTAATTGGCACAGTTTATGACATTAACACAGATAGTACTCCTAAAACTAGCAATCATGCACAAGAAATGTAATATTCAAAAGAAAAAAAATGCCTCACTGCAGTGGTAAACCAGTTCTTTGCAGTTATACACATGGCAGTTACAGGAATAACTGGAGTATAGGACATTAGTAAACTTTAAAAATGCACGTTAATAACAGTACCACAGTTGTGGTGAGCAGTCAGGCAATACTGAATTAGTAAAATGCCAAAAAAAGGTTAGTGTTGTGGTCATCAGGTTAAAACAATGCTATGGCAGTGGTACAGTACACTTGTTCCACTGCCTAGAGAGTTTGGCTCGCCTTTTGTGATGGCCCAACCTATTCACTATAATCCGTTTAACCAGTGCAAATGGGAGTAACCTATTAATGAACACAGCATACACATGACAAAAGAAAGCAGGTATAATTATACTTTAAGGTCTACAGTACACTATCTATCTGAGCAGAAAATTGCAAAAAGTAGCACGGGAGGCTCTGTGCGTCTCTAACCTCTTATTCCTACTGAGACTTGTCGGGATGGCACATCTGCATATTTGGCAGAGCACACCTGACCAGGCAATGATGGTGGCATCTGTCACTTCCACGGCAAGCATGTGTCCGATGTCCATCTTGTACATAGGACCTTTTAACAAGTGCTGATTTTGCTGTGTGTAATGTACGTTCAAAAATATTCTTGTTTCCCTTTTTAACTATGTGGGAGCTTTGTCAGGCTCATATCTTGCTGTTGCGGTGCCCACTTACCCAGTCAATTCCAATAATAAAAATAATAGCTGGGGAGCAGCAAGACCTCGCTGACACTATGATGCTCATCAATGCCCATATGTGACAGCACGATGCAAATGGTCGATATTATGAAGAATAACAGTTTGCAG
This sequence comes from Protopterus annectens, assembly GCF_019279795.1. NCBI lineage: Eukaryota > Metazoa > Chordata > Ceratodontiformes > Protopteridae > Protopterus > Protopterus annectens. The sequence goes on from NC_056749.1 coordinate 120,132,906, forward strand.
CCAGACTGGATGGGCTGTCGCACACTGTGTGTGACCAACATGCCCATGCATAGCAATGATGGGCGGATGGCTAGCTTGCTGACTGTAGTCATTTTCACAATGAAGATCTTCATAGTATGGCTGGAGTCTGCAGCCAGGTATGCCTTCATTGATCTTGGCGCTTTTGTACCAGCCAGACTGGGCCCTACAATGCAGAACATAATTGGTTAATGCTTGATGTCATAAGCATTTTTCAGAAAGTGTTGTGCTTAATCATCTTCTAGGATAATAAACACTCTGCAATCCCCTGTGTAGCACAATAAAAACGGTATCATGATTGTATTGGATACAGCAAAAATACAGGATTATGGATGACTGAGGATATTGCAGTGTATAACATAGTGGGAAAGTGACACTAGATAGGATTACTGATAGTGCACTCCACCTTGCAGAGACTGCTACAGGGTGTATGGCTGCCACATGCACATTCGTACATTGACATAGGTGGGGAATTGTGTTTGCCAGTACTGCAGTGGCCCTCAGAGGATGAGAGAATTTGTGTGGTAGGCTAGCTTAAACAGAACATAAGGAACAAGCAAGATGGGTTGTACTCCTGATTGAAGCCCTTTCTCAGCCTGCTCCCCATGCCCTTACCAGTGCGCAATCCTGGTGGGGGGTATATTCTTCCATGGGTAATGGTACAGGCAGGACAGGTTGCAATCCAGTAAGGGACTAACTGCATATGACACAGGCCATAGGCAAGACAGCTTGCATACCTATTGTGGGGATCAAAGGCAGTTTACATGAACATGGCAGGTTGTGCTACAGTCCTGCTGTGTGAATGTGTTTGCAGTGTTGCAGCACCACATACACATCAGGATTGGGTAAAGGGTTCACTGGGCATGCATTGAGTTGTTAGTAGTGGTACAGGGGACAGTGCATGTTGGTAATGTGCCCATAATTGTCTCTGTCGCACACTGTGAATAGTGTCATAGCAGTTATGTCACAGCATTGCTTTCTCTACCACAGTGATAGCAGGGGCAAGGAGATGTCTGGTGTTTGCTGACATTGACAGTCCTGTATGCACACACTGATTAGCATGTATATCCACAGATGGACCTGAGAGGTCATGGTGCTGAAGGAATGGCACGACCTCGAAAAATTTCTCCCACAGGAGACTGAGGTTCTGCTTTAGGCCATATGTACTTGTGATAGGGGAACCCTAATCAAGGCTAAGCTGGGCAACACTTTTGGGACCTGACTTAAAACGAAAAAAAACACTGTGGGCACAACAGGAAAGTATCGTAGTTGTCACAGGGTCACCAGATTAATCCACCATGCCAAGAACTTGGCTAAGGATATAGTTGGAGGTGCACTTCCTAGTGGTTGTCATGTCCACAAGACCATTGCCAGGTGACATGCAGACCCCCACTTAATCCACATAGTGGAGTAGATTTTGCAGCTGGGATTGTCTGGACTGCCTGAGTGTTAGTTGGGGTTGGCCCAGGTGAGTGATGGGAACTACATTCCAACAGGGCATCTCCTTACACACAAGCTTTATGTACTCTCACTTGCCCACCTGTGTTAGTGTTACCCAGAAACATCAGGGCTAGAACTGTGAACACCTGCAGCACAAGTTTCGCCTGATGAGTTGTATGGCATACTGGTATGTAGGATATTTCCTAAAATCTCAGCACAGTTTGTTCACACATACTGTACTGCATTTCTGTCACCAATGGATGTTGGATCTCCAATAGGTACAGTCTGTACATTAAGGTGTGTATGTGTTCAGCTTTGTGTATTCTTGCCATGTAGCTATCTAATGCATGGTGAGATGGGTCACGCATGTAGTAGGTTAAATACTGATTTATCTGCGTACATTCACAGGTTACACTAGAAGAAGGTATTTCACTATAGCTGTGCATATTCCTGATATCAGGACATGTGTAGAGAGTGATGAGGATGGCATTGTATCCATGGCTTGTCTGAAGATGCAGTGGGAATCTCAGCTAAGCTAGCAGGTGGGGGGGGGGGGGCATTGCCCTTCCCCACTACAGCACAGGGGACTGCAGAGGACCAGGAAGGATCTTTTGTATTACTTTTGTTTAGGGAAGGATGTCTCCTGTCCATTTGAGTCCCATTAATATTTGCCAGCATTCAAGGTCTGTATCATCCTGGAGTTGCACACATCTTTAGGGAGGGTTGTATTAGTGACTGTAAGCACCCTGAGGCTCAGTTATTCCATGATGTGGAAGTTACCCAAGGCATCAGCTAGTGGTTTTTCAGGGCTGTAATCTAGGTACAAACAAATGCTAATCAGATTACCTTAAACTTCTCAGAGTGCTGCATTACCTGTGTGAAGTTTTCAATGACCTTTGTGAAAATCTCGAGCCATTTTAGGGAATGTGAGCAATGGCAACCCATATGAGGCTGCCTGCCATAGCTCAGGTAGGGGACAGTTGCACATCGCAGATGTGCATATCCCTTTTGCATTAATGGCTGATTGTATTGTGGCATCACTGCCAGTCATGGAAAGTCATGTGGATGTGGCAATTTGGCTGCCTTTGGGCACACCCTACTGAACATTAAGCCCCAGTTCTCCACTTCCTCAGAGCAGCAGTTCACTTTACTATAGATGACCACCAACTGATAGACAGTCCTGCTGATGTCCTTCATGGATGCATCTGCAGTCATTACAAGTGGGTTGTCCTGTCGTCAGGCAGCCCTGCAGTCGGCCGGATTCCAAAGTCCGGGTCCGGCTTCGGCTGATGTCGCACTCCACCCGACGTCATCTCTGTTGGTCTTCGGGTATAAAAGCATCAGCCGACGCCATTTTCCTCAGTCTTTCTTGCCGCGTGGCCAAGCAGAAGCTGTTCGCAAGTGCCGGTCGGTCGGATCCAGAGATTACTTCTACCGAATACTACTTAAGACTTCTAAAGCTAAGTACCCGTTGGGGACTCTTTCTTGCCTCAGCCGATGTCAGAAAAAGTTAACAATTGTTTAACCTGTGGGAAACAAATACCTCATAAAGATTTCCACTCTTACTGTCTGCCTTGTTTAGGCCCAGCCCACGACGTAGCAGCCTGTTCGCCTGTGCCTCTTTCAATCGACGAACGCTTAGGCGTCGGTCGGAGTTTGCAGAACAGTTTTTCGGTTCTGATTTTGCGTACATTATGCCGTCGGATCCTCCGACTACCCCCAAAAACGCAAAGATAAAGACCGACACTCGCGGTCCGCGGTTTCGGCCGAAACCACGGTAAAGCAAACCGCGAGTGTCTCGGTTTCGGCTGAAACCGAGAAAACTGATCAAAGTGCAGCTGAACCTATTCTTACAACTGAGGCCCCTGCTACAACTCTTGAATCGACCTCAGAAATTTTACCCACTACGGTGGTCGACTTATCAGACACCATTCCCTTGGATGTCTCTACCCCAGCACGTGGTGCTGCTAGGCCTCCAGCTGCCATGTCCATTAAGGCCTTCGCCAGGGCTAAAGCAGCCAAGACTTCTAAAACAGTGCCTGTTAAACCCCCCACATCCAGGCCCTCTTCTAGTTCTCAAATGCTTTCTTTGGCAGAAGATTTAATTTCTTTAATTAGAGGATCTCAATCTCACCCTGACAGGGCCTCTCAGCCCCCAGAGAAGAGACCTAGGGCAGAGCCCCCTGAGCCAGTGTCTTCTGATGATTCTGCTGATGAATCAGACATAACTGACCAGCCTGAGGCTCCCTTCTCCAATTTTGAAGATTCTGATGCTGAAGAATCCATTCCAGCTGCTTCCCCACCAGAAGAATTCTCCTTTGGGGAAACCTTGCATGCCATGCGAGAACAGTTCCAATGGCAGCAACAGGATTTTTCAGACTCCAGAAAAGACTTAGGACCTTTCTGCACCTCCCACAGCACAGGCCCTTAGCTATACCTCCTGTTCTCTCTGTGGTGGATGATGCTTTCAATGATGTTTGCTCCGCTCCAGATTCTTTACCCCAGCCCCTGCCAAACCAGACAGATTTTACAGGGTGCCAGATACTCATCACCACCTTTACAAGGCCCCACTTGCAGACCCAGAAACTATATCCCAGGGTCCCAAGGCAGTAGCGACCACAGCTAAAACCCTATTCCTTCTGAAAGGGAAGCAAGGTCATTAGACAGATGGGGTAAAAGGTCTACACTTCAGCTACTCTCTCAGCTAGAGCTTTAAACTGTCAGTTTCACATGATACAATACCAAGAGTTTATGCTTGATCAGTTAACTAAAAACTAACCACTGATGAATCTCTTGATAAGAAATATGTATTAGAGATGGTAAATAACATACAACAGGTTAGCAACCATTCCTTAAAATGTGGCTATGATGCACTGGAGGCTTCATTTAGATCAGCCATGACAGGCACAGTGATAAGAAGGCATGCATGGCTAAAAGAACAAGCTTTACCGGATCATGTTAAAGCTAAGTTGCTAGATGCTCCTATGGACAAGACAAGTTTGTTTGGTACACCTGCCCAGCAGGTTATGAAGAAAATGGAAGAAAAGGCAAAATCTGTTCAAACTGTTAAAGATTTCTTGCAGGTTCAACCCCCAAGGTTTAGCAGGAACTGGCCTGCCAAAAATTGGTCCTTTCCTGACTCCACAAAATTTCAAAGGGGCAGGAATAGATGCTCCAGAGGCAGAAACCAATCCAGAGGAGGTGCCTACAGAGGACGACAGTGGCAAGGTAACAACAGAGGCACAGACACAGCCACTGCCACTACATCAGCACAACCACAGTGACTTAATCCTAAATCCGCCTACCAGGGAACAAATAGCAGCTCCTCTAGGCGGAAAGTTAACCTTATTTTCAAAGAACTGGCACTACATAACAAAAGACAAGTGGATTTTACAAACCATAGATCAAGGTTACCGGTTTCACTTCCACACTTTACCAGTCAAAGAGGAATGCCAAATCTACCTCCAAATCAAAAACAGAGGCTCTACGCCAGATAATGGAGTTAGCAAACATGAGAGCTGTGGAAAGAGTGCCAACAGCAGAACAAGGAAAGGGTTCTACTCCAGACTATTCCTAGTTCCAAGAAAGGAAAAAGTTGGAGACCAATTCTCGACCTGTCCACCTTAAATACATACATCATTGTCCCAAAATTCAAAATGCTGACCCTACAGCAACTTCTTCCCATGCTGGGCAAGGAGTCTTGGCTGGTAACTCTAGATCTCAAGGAGGCATACCTGCACGTCCCCATTCGACCAATCTGCAGAAGATACCTCAGATTTCTTGCAGGATCAGAGCACTATCAATTCTCAGCATTGCCCTTTGGCTTATCTACTGCCCAGAGTATTCACAAAATGCCTGGCATCAGTAATCGCCCATTGCAGACTACAGGAATTCAAATTTACCCATACCTGGACGACTGCCTGCTACAAGGGACAACAAAAGCAAGCTGACAACAGATTTACAAAGGGTCATTTACTTGCTACAAGGACTGGGATACACAGTCAATTTACAAAAGTCAAGGCTGATACCATCCCAAACAAGGACGTTCTTGGGCGGAATTGGACACAGTACAACAAATGGCATTCCTGACTACAGAAAAACAAAAGAACTTCCTCTTTACTTCTTGGCACTAACAAAACTGAACAAGTTAACAGCAAGAAAAGTTCTGCAGGCCTTGGGCTTCATGGCATCATGCATAATCTTGGTCCCATTTGCCAGACTACATATGAGGAAACTACAGTGGTACCTAAAGAATTTATGGTCCCAACACAGACACAGTCTAGAAACAGAAATCCCACTAATTCCATGCTTAAAACAGGAGTTCCTATGGTGGGCTCAGGCATGCCAGTCAAACCCAGGCCTACCCTTTCGCAGATGTCAACCAAGCCAGACCATCACAACAGACGCTTCAGACCTAGGATGGGGGCCCACATGCTGGACAAATGCGTGCAAGGATTGTGGACACAGGATCAACTTCGCCTGCACATCAATCTAAAAGAAATGCTGGCAGTAAAACTGGCAATCCAAAAGTTCAAACCATTTCTCAAAGAGGGCCAGTTGATGATAAGGACAGACAACACCACAGTCATGTGGTACATCAACAAACAGGGAGGCACTCATTCATACCCCTATGCAGAATGACCTTGGAGCTGTGGACCCTGGCACTCAGCTACAACATTCAGTTACAGGCAATATTTGTACCGGGAAAGACAATACTCTAGCAGACATATTAAGCAGAACCACTGGATGCCCACGAATGGAAGCTGCACCCGGACATCTTCAAGACCATCTCAAAGAAATGGGAATGCCACAGATAGACCTATTCGCATCACCTCTCAATCACCAGCTCAAAAATTCTGCACAAGGACATTCCACCCACTAGCATGGAAAGTGGACTCACTCTCCTTCAACTGGAAAGGCCTAACAGCATATGCATTCCCACCTCTTCCTTTGATACACAAGGTACTACTAAAAATCAAGGAAGAACGTCCAAGGATAATCCTGATAGCTCCAAACTGGCCAAGACAGCACTGGTACCCACTATTGAAGAGCATGTCTCGGAACAAAATGTGGCCAATACCTCTGATGCCTTTGATGTTAACTCAGAACAACTACAGCATCATACATCCAAACCTAAAAACGCTGCAACTGACTGCATGGAACATCACATAACAGCAGCTAATCCAGAACTTTCCCAAAGGGTTAAAGACATTATTCTTGAAGCACGCAGACCTTCAACAAGAAGGAACTATGCTGGAAAATGGAAAAGGTTTGTCATTTGGAGTACGGAAAGAGGAAAAGATGTGTCAAACATAGATATGCCTAACATTCTGGAGTATCTGGCCGAACTTCTTCATTCAGGCCTGTCCTACTCCTCCATCAAGATGCATGCATCAGCTATTTCAGCAGAATACAGCTTTGATCCACCTGTTTTTTCGCACCCTTTGCTCAGGCAGTTCCTCAGAGGAATCAAGAATGTAAAACCTCCAAAGAAACCATCATTACCAGCTTGGGATTTAAACTTTGTGCTAGAAAAGTTGACACTATCACCCTTTGAACCAGCAGCAACAGCAGACCTACAACACCTGTCATGGAAAACTGCTTTCCTACTGGCAATAACTTCAGCAAGGAGGGTTTCAGAACTACAGGCCTTAATGGCAGTGCAACCCTTCCTAATCTTCCACCAAGATAGAGTGTCCATGAGGACTAATCCTACATTTATGCCCAAGGTGGTATCCAGAGTGTCTTTGAACCAGGCAATCCACCTACCTACCTTCTTTCCCAACCCACAAAACAGAGGGAAACGATTACTGCATACCTTAGATGTACATAGACTGCTACGCTACTACTTGGACAGAACAAAAACAGCAGAAAGACTGACCAACTTTTGTAGCCTATGCAACAGGAAGGGAAGGAAAAGCTATTTCCAAACAGACAATCTCCAAATGGATAGGAAACTGCATACGATACTGTTACTCCTTCCATGGAAAACCAATTCCACAGAACATAAGACCTCATTCTACAAGGGCAACAGCCACTACCACAGCCTTCTTACGAGGAGTGGCAACCAAAGACATTATTGAGGCGGCTACTTGGACCTCCGTGCATACATTTGCCAAGCATTATAATTTGCCTCTATATTCCAGATCCCGAGCAAGGTTTGCCACTGCTGTACTGCAAGGGATCCTAAACACACCATAATCTACTTTTATCCTCCTCCCTAGTTGGCTATGGTATTCTACCCACTTGTTATGACTGCAGATGCATCCATGAAGGACATAGTACAGTTTTGTACCTACCATAAATGTAGATGTCCGAACTGGATAGCATCTGCAGTCAGGATTACCTCCCTCCTTCCCCTCTGTGGTACTCCTAGGGTGTTTACCCTCCTAATAGCTAGCTGTTGGGGGGGAGTCTTTTATGGTGTATTTGTTTGTATATATGTACATATATGCTTATTGTTGTGTTTACCTCTATCTATTTGGAAACATTGGCATCTATCCAAATTTTAGCCTGCAAGAGGGCTACTGGCATCTGGGGCAAGAAACACTGAGGAAAATGGCGTCGGCTGATGCTTTTATACCCGAAGACCAACAGAGATGACGTCGGGTGGAGTGCGACATCAGCTGAAGCCGGACCCGGACTTTGGAATCCGGCCGACTGCAGGGCTGCCTGACGACAGGACAACCCACTTGTTATGACTGCAGATGCTATCCAGTTCGGACATCTACATTTATGGTAGGTACAAAACTGTACTATATAGTGACAGCCAGTCATCTGCCAGTACTGGTTCCACTGTGGCCTCTGTCCTTAACTGTGACATTTGGGTGAATGTCTGTCAGCCATCCTTCTGCAGTGTGTATACAACCCTCTGGGCATCTCTTTCAGGATTACACAGTTCTGCACCAGTCCACTTCACTATAGATTTCTCCCAACTGACATACATCCTGCCTGACCATGGTGTAATGGTGATGAGACCATCCATCTGCTGGTGTTGTACAGTAGGGCCCAAAATGCATTCCTGGATTTGCAGTCAGAGGTCCATTCCTTCCCTTGGACTGCATGCTTCCAGATATGATATTGCTGGAACACATGCTACACAACCAGCGTTTCTCCCCTGCAAGCTTCAAGTGAGGAACCTCAGGGCATTGCAGTTGTTGGATATGCCTGGTTAGGAACGTGCCAAATGGAGCATTGTACTCAGTGATGGGTCTGATGAAAGCTGGATACAGTGGAACAATGACTTCTTTGGACCTGAATGCCATACCTTTGTTTACAAGCTGCACACCATAGAATGATTTCCTCACTGCTGTAGACGTACAGTAGTGAGGAACTCCATTCTATGTTGTGCAGTATACTTTTCCCTCCAAACCATTCTGTTAATGTTGCAGAAAAGGTTTTGATCCCTGGTTAGAGTATTTATGATGTCTTTGGACTTGCTGATGTGCAGTAAATCCATCAGTGTAGGGTCGTTGAATGCCTTGTATGCCAGACACTGGTCACATCTTAGCAATCTGTAGGATATTTAGTATAGAGATAAGGCTTTGAGTTGGCCCTTGTAGGAAATGTTTAAGCCTTTTATCCTTTTAGTAAGGCATTTCTTTGGGCATTCCAGTTGTGTATGTGAACAGATAATTGCTCAGGGAGGTTATTATATTCAGTGATTGGTCTAATGAAGGCTGAGTTAAGGGAGGTCATGGTTACCCTTGATCTAGACTCCGTCCCTTTGTTTATAAGCTGTGCAATACAGAATTTCTTTCTTAGAACAGTAGACACATGTTGGTCAAAAGTTAGGTTACTGCCCACATAAGTTACTAAATCCCAAACAACTGAGTCAGCTGTTAGGGGTATATTGCCAGTGTAGTAGTTCCCTGGGGTAGACTTCCTAAAGAATACAATAATGCATTTTTTGGCATTTAGTTTGAGTCCATGATTTTGGCACCAGTTATTTATAGTCAGGCATATTAACTACTTCGTATGCTTTAAAAAAGATTAGAATCTTAGAAAAAGATACCTTCTGTTAGTGCTGCTCTGATCATTTTTAACTCCTGATAGTTTCTAGGATTTTCCTGTAGTAGTATGGTCATAGCAGCCAGTGTAGTTTAGCAAGCTGAGTCTATGACTTGCAAATAAGTTAAAACTGAGTTTTGAAAAACTTCGCCTCAGTTTACATGCTGTCTGAGTAACTAATTTTAGTAAACCAGAATTCGTGTCACTGCAGAAAACCGGCATCAGTGTTTGTTTTTATCATTCGGAGAATAAAACAAATACCCACATGTAAAAAATACATTTGCCTTGTGTCTTATTTTGACTCTGATCTTTGAAACAGTAGGAGATTAATGGATTGCATTGCAGAGTTTTAGAAATCTTGACCTCAGTCACTGGGGTTGTTCACTTGTGCTTACTGCTTTCCAAAGAAATCCGAGACTGTTAGCAAATTGATGTCCAACAGACAGTATTCCTGGACAACGTTTCTAGCCTGCTGTTAAATATTTTAATGCATAGAATAAGGCCAACAAATTTTCTTTCTCCCTTCTCTGCCTTTCCTCCTGGGCTGGTCATTTGCACTCCTTTTCACAGCACATTTTTCTGTCACCTTCTCCTTGAAACACTTGTACTATGTGACCCTTCAGAGAAGTACAGCATAGTGTGTTAATGTTAATGGGCCAGTGAATTTTTCTACTTGAATCTCAGCACTCTTCAGGTTTCTAATATTGTTGATCCTTACTGATGAAGAAGGAGCATGAATACATTATTTCTCCAAGCCTGTCGAGATCTTGATTATTTCCGCCTACAGCTTAAAATATATTTTTGCTCCCTTTTAGATCCAGTACCTCAAGGTAATGGTTTTCTTTCTTAGTTGCACTTCTGATGTATTCCTCGGAGACATGTCTGAGAGGTTAATTCTTTAATCTCATCTTCCACTCTTGTTTATGCCTTATAAAATAAGTACTTTGACCTTTGCTTATTTTTTTAATGGAGGGAAGGGGAGAAAGAAAAAATGTACTTGCTTGGGAACCCCAGTAGCATAGATGTAGAAAGAATTTTGAGATTCGTTGCTCATAACTTCTGACTGTCTTTCAGTTCAGGAGAGTAGGCAGGCGTGTGTCCCTGTGTTTGTGTTTATATCTGTATTTTTTCTTTTGAGCGTCTGGTGTCTTAGAAACACGAGTGTTTTTGTTTTTAGAGCCCAGGAACTCCTAGAAATGTGTACAACATGGAAACCTGTACGTGGCTTGCTAGAGCGAATATTCTTGCAAACGAAGCAACACTTTGATTCTGAGGTCAACAATAAAATTGAAGGTGTACTTTTTGAATTGTATGCAGGCAGCATTTGGAAGCATGCATGCTTATATCATTTTAATTGTTAGGTGGATTTGAGAACAAAACAGAAATTTCTGACTACGCCTCTGAACTGTTGCTTTAGGATGGCTGTTAAAGCCTGTAGACTTTAAAATCAAGTTGACCAGTACTTTGGAAAAACAGATGTCTTAGCGTGAGCATAGTGAAGGATGTAATATAGTATCCATACCTCTTAACCTCTTAGACTAATAAATCTGGACAAACGTAATGGGGGGGGACAAAGGCCCAAAAATGGGGACACTTTTTAAATATTGCTCTTACAAACTTAGGAAGTTGATGGAGTAATAGGTTTTGTGTTGGCATGCATTTTTATGAAGGGTATGAAGTCTGAAACTCAAACGTGTCATTTTCTGACTTCAATCTTTAATGGCTATATACCCAAGCAGAGCTCCATGTGGTCCTGCAGAGGGGTCCTGGCAACAGAGAACTGAAAGAAGCGACCACTTTCCAGATTTAAGTATTTTTTGGCTTTTTTTATCTGCATTGTTCTCTCTGGCTTTCATTTAACTAGCTAAAACTGTTTTTGTGTCTATCTGCTGATTTCTAAAGTATCTGCACTTAAAAGTAGCTTTTTGGTCGACTCTGGTCGATTAATACTGTTTTTTTGTTAATTTAACTGCTGAGGCTGCTCACTAAAGTGTGCTAGCCGGTGTAAATCGATTTTACTGTTTGTTTAATTGCATTTCTGTGCGCTTTCTTGAAAAAACAAAAAACAAAAAAAAATACTCCTTGTTTTCCCGCCTTTGCTCGACTAGTCTAGACCAGTATACAGGCTTTGCTGTATTCTGGGCTGTGTGTAGTTCCTGTGTTGGCCATTGCCTTACTTGGATAGAAGGAAGTTTCTGAGCTCACCAGTGGGAGTGGGGAGCCTTGAGCAGCCTATCTGTCCCTGGGGGCAGTGACCTCAGCACTTGAGCTGTAAATTATTGGTTGCTTTGGACCATTTCTAGCTCTTTTCAAGTTCCCTGTATAAAAATCCGCCTCAGGGCGTTTTTTTCTGGCTATATACCCAAGCAGAGCTCCACGTGGTCCTGCAGAGGGGTCCTGGCAACAGAGAACTGAAAGAAGCGACCACTTTCCAGATTTAAGTATTTTTTTGGCCTTTTTTTATCTGCATTGTCCTCTCTGGCTTTCATTTAACTAGCTAAAACTGTTTTTGTGTCTATCTGCTGATTTCTAAAGTATCTGCACTTAAAAGTAGCTTTTTGGTCGACTCTGGTCGATTAATACTGTTTTTTTGTTAATTTAACTGCTGAGGCTGCTCACTAAAGTGTGCTAGCCGGTGTAAATCGATTTTACTGTTTGTTTAATTGCATTTCTGTGTGCTTTCTTGAAAAAACAAAAAACAAAAAAAAATACTCCTTGTTTTCCCGCCTTTGCTCGACTAGTCTAGACCAGTATACAGGCTTTGCTGTATTCTGGGCTGTGTGTAGTTCCTGTTTTGGCCATTGCCTTACTTGGATAGAAGGAAGGTTTTGAGCTCACCAGTGGGAGTGGGGAGCCTTGAGCAGCCTATCTGTCCCTGGGGGAAGTGACCTCAGCACTTGAGCTGTAAATTATTGGTTGCTTTGGACCATTTCCAGCTCTTTTCAAGTTCCCTGTATAAAAAATCCGCCTGGGCGTTTTTGTGCAGTTGGGCGCATAGCGCAGCAGCGGTTATACAGGTTTAAAGTATTTCTGGCTCCGCCAAGTCTACTCTTCAAATTTTCCCTTGGAAAGCTCTACTCAGTCTATTTAGCTGTATATATTAGCACTTGTTTTCGGGACTTCTATTCTTAGCAAGCACTCTTATACTAAAGTAAGCACTCTTATACTAAAGTAAGCACTACAGCCATCCACTACTCCCGTGAATACCCCCTTCCTTTAAAGGCACAGCACTCCTTTTAATATTCTAGCATGTCGAGTGGTAGACCACTAGCATCCTCTCTTGTTCAGCTGGTTAATCTGGGAATCTTAAGACAATGTTACAATTGTCTCATGTACACAGACAACCCTCTCCTCCTTCCTACTAACACAAATACTTGTGAGAGATGCAACTATATAGCCAGACTGGAGGCTGAACTCTCTCAACTCAGGACTGGCAAGACCAGACAGGAGGAGAAGGCACCCACACCCGAAGCAAAACCAGTCACACATAAAACCACCACTACTACAAACCAAACACATAAGAACACAAAGACATACTCGGAGGCTCTTATAAAAAACTTACCAAAACAACAGAGACCTCCAAAGCAGACACCCAGAAATACACCCTCATAAAACATAACACCTACAACACATACCTCAAGCAACAGGTGTGTCACACAATCACAGCCCCTAAGACAAAACACTATGCCAGAGACATTAGTAATAGGTGACTCTATAGTCAGACACACCGACGTCCCACTTACCAGGCTGAATAAGGAGAGGGTAACGGTGAGCTGCCTAGGATCCACCACATTACACACGCACTCAGGTCACTCCAAAGCAAGTACAAGTATGATGCAGTCATTGTCCATGCTGGTGTGAATGACCTGAGACGTACCTCCCTGGACCACATGAAAAGAGACATTGAGGAGCTCTCCGATTATGTAGCCCAGACTGGTATGACCCTGACCCTGCGCAGCATCCTGCCTTCACCAAGAATGATGCCTCAGTACAAAGACAAAATGATCAGCTTTAACAATTGGCTTAATCACTGGTGTCATTCTAGGGGGAATCCATTGTCTGTCAGCCTGGGATGACATGCTGGACAAGCCGCGTTGCTTCGCAAGGGACGGCTTGCACCTGTCACCACTGGGCTTCCAGATACTGGCCAAGGCTCTTGCCACCCCCATAGTGCCTTTTTTAGGCAATGCTCAAAAGACAAATCAACCTCCGTAATAAACAAAAATGGAAAAAAATTAAGGGTAATGCTGCTCAACGCCAGAAGTCTAAATCTCAAGATGCAGGCACTCTATGCACTTCTCAGTATGGAGAACATCGATGTCTGTGCAGTAACTGAAACCTGGTTCAAGGCTCCTGAGAGCACTCCAGCACTACCAGGCTATACCTCATATCATGCTTTTCGGCCTCAAGTTCCAGGCCGAACCACAAAGGGAGGGGGAGTGTCCATTTTCATAAAGGACACCTACACCTCTCTATTGGTGGCTACCCAAGAAGCATCAGAAACCATACAAGTTTTACTCACCATAGGCAAAACTGCCATACAACTGGTCGCATGTTATAGAACACCCTCCCAATCCCAGGAATCCCATCAAGCATTCCTGAAGTCACTGGAGGATATGAATGTCGCACCAAACACCATCATATTGGGTGACTTCAACTACCCCAACATAGACTGGGCCCACTATTCTAGCCCTAACACCCTAGCCCAAAGATTCTTAGAATTCATTAACTCGAATATTATGGAGCAACTGGTCACTTCTCCTACGAGGGGAAATAATGTACTTGACCTGGTTATCACAAACATGGGGCCCAAATGCTCCGCACCGGATGTAAACCCCTCACTAGTAAGATCTGACCATAAATTGATCACGTTGGATGTACATATCCCATCCCCACCCCCAGAACAAAAGACTACAGTGAAAAACTTTTCAAAAGCTGACTTTACGCTCCTTAAGTCAGAAATGCTATCCTTTAAGCCTACTGGGTTAATGGAAACCACTTCCCAAAATGCTGAATCCTACACAAAAGCCTTCTACGGACATCTCCAAGAATGCATGGATCAAGCAATCCCAACTAAAACCAAAACCCTCTCCACCAAGGGAAGACGCCCGGTTTGGTGGACCCCGGCTATAAACAAACTGTACAACAAAAGAAGGAAGCTACTGCAGGACAAAGCCAAATCCCACAAGGGAAAGGCTTCCCTGATCAGCACAAGTAAAAAACTACGTTCTCTCATAAAAACATCTAAAGCCAACTTTGAGAGAAAGATTACCAAGGACAATCACAAGGCCTTCTTCAATTATGTCAGAACCTTGGGAGGAAATTCTCAGATATGCTCTGAGTTGGTACACAATGACAAAAAATTCACTGACCCTACCGACATTGCCAATATTCTGGCAGATAGGTTCAGTGCAAATTTCTCCCCTCCCTCACCCCCGAAAGGTGAAATAATTATCCCTGCTGAATGTAACCTACCTGTCATCTCAGACATACAGGTAAAATCAGCACTCAACAAAGCAAAAAACACAGCATCTATGGGACCCGATGGTATCCCCGGTTGCGTGTTACGTGAACTTCAAGATGAACTAAACCCGCACCTAAAAACGCTATTCAATCTTAGCCTCACTACAGGAAATGTACCGGAACACTGGCGCACAGCAACAGTGGTCCCACTTCACAAAGGGGGAAATTCCACTGACCCTGGTAACTACCGACCCATAAGTCTGACCAGCCTGGTCTGCAAGGCTATGGAAAGAATCATCATGGAACTCCTAAATGGCGACATTGGGGATCTGCAGACCCTTGATCCCACCCAGTTTGGTTTTGTAAAAGGCAGATCCTGCCTCTTAAACCTGGTTGACTTCTTCGAGTCCGTCACTAGTGCCATCGAGGGCAAGGCTGTCCACACTGCCTACTTGGACTTGGCTAAAGCCTTTGACACAATACCACACTCTGGCATCGTAGACAAGCTCAGCAGCCTAAATGTAAATCCATATGTCACAAGATGGGTAGCAAACTGGCTAAAAAACAGAACCCATAAGGTCAAAATTGCTGGAGCCATGTCAGACTCAAAACCAGTCACGAGTGGTGTCCCACAGGGCTCAGTCCTGGGACCGCTCTTATTCGGCATTTACATCTCAGATGTGAAAGCAAATATGGGAGGATTATGGCTGACAAAGTTTGCAGATGACTGCAAACTGGGTGCCATAGTCGATTCACCTGCTGACACACACATCCTACAGAAAGGTCTCACTGAAACGGACAACTGGTGCCGGAATCATGGCCTCAAACTTAATGCCAAAAAATGTATAGTCATCCCCTTTGGGAAAAACAAACTACCCACAAATTATCACATAGACAATAACCCACTGAGTACGTAAGAAGTAATCAGAGACCTGGGGACTCAAGTTGATCGTGACCTCTCCTTTGACAACCATGTTGCCAAAGTGGTCAGAAAGACTTTCTACCTTGCCCATCTCATCATGAAGGGATTCTCATCCAGATCAAAGGAGGTCATTGCACCTCTATATTCCTCCCTCATCAGGCCCATGATTGAATATAATGCTCCATTTGGGATGTACCTCACCCGGCACATACAACTGGAAAGACCCCAGAAGTACCTCACCAAGAGGATCATGGGACTCAAACATATGCCTTATCCAGCTAGATTAAAGAAACTCCAGCTCTATTCAGTAGCATGCCGCCTGCTCAGAGGTGATTTGTGCCTAACATATAAGGCCATATCCAACCAAGAACTGATGGACATGCTCCATCTCAAAAAAATCCAAATCCACCAGAACCATGCGAGCTAAGGATTTCAACCTCTGCACAAATATAAATAAGACATGCTGGAGGGATAGATTCATAACACAGAGGTTACCCGTACTCTGGAACAAAATCCCGGTTCATGTGAGACAGAGCCCTTCATTGGCACTGTTCAAGAAAAATCTCGATGCATGGATGGGAGATTGTAAGTTTACCCCGGGAGTCACCTCAGTGTCACTACTAGATAGAGGTATAGTATACTAAATAATGGGGTCCCACATGTGTCACTACTAGAGAGGCGCAGCCATATAATACGGGGTGGCGAAAGCCACATCACTATTGGCTAGGCTTGTAAATGCCCCAGGGCAGATAGCCTAGTACACTACTATGAAACTATGAAACTATGACTTGCCAGTGATTCGTCAGAAAACCACAATTTTATGAAAAATGAACCAAAACTATGAGACAAAAATCTGGACAGTCTGCGAAACTTTGGACAGTTGAGGGGTATTATACCTGCCCCACTAAAGTATCCGGGAAGAGGCCAGGAGGTTATGATAGTGCAACGGAACTGTGGGCTGTTTTTGAAAGTGATGGCTTGAAATTACTACTGGAGCTTTTGGAACCCCAAGTCAGGTAAACATTGCAGGTTTTTATTTACTGAAAAATAGTTGAGCAGTGGGTATAGTGCTCCTTAAGTGCAAGATCATCCATATGGTTCAGTTTCCCCAGACTGTGATCAGAGACTGAGAGTAATTTGTTTTTGGTCAGGTTACTCCTGACTTAGAGCCGAGTCTTTCCTTCATGGCTCCTTTCTTCTCGGAGCAACCATATTGAGGATCACCCAATATGTCCCTTGATCAGATGGGTTTTGTCACTCGGGACAAAAAGACCTCTACAGTCCTTAAGGTTTGGATTCTCCTTTACCAGTGAGAGGTGTGCAGAAGCTAGTGCAGTCATAATGCACCTAAACTGTTTTTAAGCCTTACCTCATTCCTGTATGAAATGTTGATCCATCAAGGTGGTCATACAGTGAACATCAAGTGAAATTCCCTCACCAGTGTACTGGTATATCCCTCTTTGCTCACCCACCTAATTCACCATCAACAGTGGCTTCTTTTCCATGGCTTGCAAATTGGCCACACCCCATACATATCCCCTACACCCTTCTGCCAGAAGAAGTGAGCAGCCAATACCTTTTTATTTCTTTCGTTTTTTTTTTTTTTTTTTTTTTTAAGATGCTTCCCCTGATGACCATCAAGTCTCTTTGTATCTGAATCTGGTCCATCTCTATCCTAGGTGTGGTGAATCCACAGGTCTGCTACAGTGAAAGCATTCCAGAGGGGCCTTTCATGCAGATGTTGGAGAGTTTGGGCTGTTGGCATTTTTATGTTACCACTAACCCTGTTTGTGGGTGGAGGGACTGACTACCCTCAACACTGTGGGGGCTTTTGTGCTCTTGCTGATGAGTACTACCACCTGGCAAAAGCCAAATAGTCACAGTCCTGTAAAGGATTTTGTCTGTGTTCTTTGCTCCTGCCCCCCCCCCCCCCCCCCAGTGGACACACCTGTTTTCTTCTGCCAGCACTGTCAGGTGCTGTAGCTGCTAATTGAAATTTGCCTTTGTAGTAATCAGGACTATATCTGTCTATGCCATGGAGCTGGCAGTTCTCCTTCCTCTTCTTGCCAGACAGCTCTAGCAGGTGACTAGGCTACTAGCAGATCTGTGATCACCTGGGTTAGAGGAGCTAGCCACATCGCTGGCTAGCTTGTAAAATATGTGAATTCTCTTTTGACGTTTTTTTTCCTTGTTGCTTAAGCACTGTACCCCAAAATAAAAATAAGCAAGTCATTTTAGAAATACATGGAGACAGACAGTCTCCTCTCTACTAGTAGAATAAAGAATACTTACTCATGGATTGGTCACATTATCTTCTTGACTGGTTTTCATAAAGTTTCTAGATGGTTAAGATCACCCTGAAATGGAGGTAAACCTTGACTTTCTGCTTTGTTTAATTCTGTGGCAGCAAAGCAAGGCAAACTATGTACGTTATGAAAGCCTGTTTAACAGCACTAGATGTAGCTGTCAGTATGTAGCAATACTTAATTTATCTGATGAGCAAAATAAGTCATTACACAAGGCTATTATCCCTCTGATTATAAATATCTGTTGAAGTTCTATTCCAGCATTCAAAGTTTAGATTCCATATTTTTCAACTGAATGGGAGGTATCAACTCGGGCTTTTGATTAATTATGTGGTGGGGTTTTCTGCTTACATGTTGTGTTAGGCAACACAGACTTGAATATTTTATTCATAGGAGGTTACTAGGCTAATGGCCCTGAGGCCCTTACAAGCCTAGCCAAGAATCTGTCCCCAAAAAAGAAACCTCAGTCAGCACCTGTTGCCCCTGTCAGTGAGGGACAAAGGTTGAACTCCTGGGCAAATTTGTGTTTTCCCATCCACTCATCAAGGTTGTGCTTGAAGGGGGTCAGCAAGGTACTCTGACATATATGAGACGTCTATTCCAGAGACTGGGCAGCCTCTGGGAGACAAAACTGTCTCTCCAGCAGGTTTTGTTGATGTCTCGTATTAGATTTAGGCCTGTTGAGCAGGTAATGCATGAGGAGTTAGACTTGCAGATGTGAAGCATCTCTAGTAGGGCAGGGTCCGATATCGCCTTGTAGGCGAGACACAGATCATCTTTGAGCAATTTGTACAATACCGAGTAGAGTGATAGTGATTTGAGCCTGTCCGCATAGGACAGGTGGTGTTGGAGGCCATGGATTGTCTTTGTGAGATGTTTCTCTGGCCTTTCCAGTTGGTGCAGGTGTTTGGAGAGGTACATATCAAACTGGGTGTTATACTCAACTATAGGTCTAATGAGGGAGGAATACAGAGAGGTAATAACCTCCTTTTTTCTGGATGCAGTCCCTTTACTTATGAGATGAACAAAATAAAAGGCCTTTCTGACCACTGCCGCCACATAATGGTCAAAATGTGAGATTGTTGTCAACCTGAATACCCAGGTCTCTTACCACAGGGTCTGTGCTTAGGGGGTTGCCTTTGATGTAGTAATCAGTAGGGGCTATGTTTTGGCCAAATAGTATGATGATGCATATTTTTGCTTTTAACTTAAGATCATGACTTTGGCACCAGTTATTTCTAGCTGTGACACCCTCTTGCAGTATGTTAACATCATATGAGGAGTCAGTGACCGCACCCAACTTAGTCATCCACACTGGTTACCCTGTAATAATATATATTAATCCTGTGAAGTGTTGGATGTGAATAAAGGAATTTTATGCCTTTTATATTCTGAGTGGACTGCTGTTGTTCAGCCACAGAGACTTTGTCTTTGCCTGGACCTCTGTGAATTGGATGCTAAACAGTAGGGGTCCCAGGTCAGATCCCTGGGGAACAGCACTAGTGACAGGTCTGCTTTGGGAGGTGAAAGCGCCTGTTTTGACCTTGTTGGTCCTATCTCTGAGCCAGTTGGCCACCCATCTGATGAGATAGGGATTAACACCAAGTTGTGTTAGCTTTTCGATGATGCCCAACTGGGGGATTGTGTCAAAGGACTTGGCCAGGTTAAGGTAAGCTGTATGTACTGACTTTCCTTCATCCAGGGCCTTGGTGACCGTCTCAAAGAAGTCAGCTAGGTTCAATAGCCAAGATATGCCCTTGTTGAATCTGAACTGGGTGGGGTCAATTGCTCGGAAATTGCCTATGTCCTTGTTTATGAGATCCATAATATGCACCATGGCTTTACAGATCAGACTTGTCAAGCTAATGGGGTGATAGTTTCTGGGTCAGTAGTGGCACCACCTTTGTGTGAGGGGATGACAGTGGTGGTTCTGTACTCTGCTGGAATGGAAGCCTGTACTTGGGCTGTGATTGAATACGGTGCTCATTGATGAAGCTAGTTCTTGCTGGAGATGGTGCAGAATACAGCCTGGGGTACTATCTGGTCCCATGGAAGCTGTGTCCTTTGCCTTGGATGGGGCCTTTAATACTTGAGGTGAGTTGTGGGACAAGTATCGGGGATGTCGACTGGACCTTTGTGAGGCAATTAATGGGATGATGTTTGCATTGAACCTATCAGCTAGCAGGTTGGCTAAGTCAACAGCATCAGTGTAAGTGGTACCATTAAGTACTAATTCGGAACAAACTTGGGCTTTGCCATGCAGGTTCCTAACATAACTGAAGGACTTGTGGTTTCCCTTTGTTTCGGAGTCTAGTTTCAACTCCTAATTGGCTTTGGAGGTTTTTACTAGTGATCTAATTTGCTTGTTGAGGTGGAGGAGGGAGTTTTTCCAACTTGGAATTTGTTCCTGTTAACCTTGGACAACAGTTTCTTCCATTTGTTGTAAAGTCTGTTGATAGAGGATGTCCACCAGACAGGTTTGTGTTTCCAGGAGGAGCAGGTTTTAGTTCATTTGGGTATGGCTGAGTCCATGCAGTTCTAAAAGTGCTTGTATACTGCACTGGGTACTGTTTAGCATAGTTGTCTGTATGCTGTAAGCGGGGTAGTGGTGTGAAGCTGCTGATACCCTCCCTTAGGAGGTTGTCGTCAGCTTTTGAAACGTTTTTTAGCTAGGTTACGGCTGGGGAGGGGTTGAGTTGGATAGAAACATTGAATGAGATAGGCCGATGATCTGATCTTGCCAAGGAAGGACATACTATGGGAGTGGCGCAGTGGTCGCCCATGTTGGTGAGAACCAAGTCCAGTATGTCATCTCCTGTTGTAAGGGATGAGACCAGCTGGTCTAGTGCGTTAGAATTGATGAAGTCAAGGAATTGTTGGGTGAGTGCTTAAGTGCAGGAACAGTTCACCCAGTCTATAGTGGGGTAGTTGAAGTCGACAAGGATCTTGGTGTTACGGGGTGCCTTGATGGAATCAAGTAGGTTCAGGTAGGAGGAGTGGGTGTCCTGAGTCATGGATGGGGTGGGGGGGTCTGTAGCTGGCTAGAACTTGGATGGGTGTCTTGCGAACTGTCAGTTGCACCTGGAGTAATTCCAGTGCGTCATGCTGGTAAACCAGTCTGGAGGTGTGCCTGTCCTTAATAAAGATAGAGACTCCACCACCCTTAGTCTTTCCAACCTCATTTTGGAGTCAGAAAGTGTGGAATGAGGTATAGCGTGGTAAGGTAGGGGTGCCCTCCGCAGCCCTGAACCAAGTTTCTATGACTGCACAGACATTGACCTCTTCCATTGTGAGGAGAGCCTCCAGTGAGTGCATTTTCTGGTTAAGGCTTCTAGCATTGAGCATCATGACTGACCTTCAGTTTGCTTTTTGACAGGTCTTTTATGTTGGAAGATTTGTCTTTGGGGCATATCCCAAAAAAGGCACAATGGGGGAGGCAGGAGCCTTGACCAAGATCCGGAACACCAGGGGTGACAGGTGGAGGCCATCTCTGGCAAGGTATTGCGATCTGTCAGCCATGTCATCCTAGGCAGACAGATACTGGATCCCCTTGGAAAGAGTCTAGAAACTAAGACAGTTGAAGTCTGTCATTTTTTGTTGGTTTTGTGGTTTCATTCTTGGTGAATATAGGATGCTACTTAGGGCTGGGGTCATACTTCTCTGGAGCACATAATCTGAGAGCTCAGTCATGTCTCTTCATATAGTCCAGGGAGTTGTCAGGTCATTCACATCAACATGGACAATGACAGACTCATATGTGTACCTGTTGTGGAGAAACTTAAGAGCTTGTGTGATGTGGTGGATTCTAGCACCTGACAGACAGCTGACTTTGATCTTCTCCTTGTTGAGCCTGGTGAGGGGGACATCAGTGTGTCTCACTGTTGAGTCTCCAGTGACTAGTATGTTTGGTTTAGTGTGTCTTACGGGCTGCATTGGTTTATTATTGTACCTAATGGGCTGTGTGAGGTACTGGTGGGTTGACTGCTGTGTGATGGGATTGGTGTTGTGTGTGGAATGTGTGTTTTGGGGGTCTCTGTTTTGGTAAGTTTTTGTTGAGGACCCTTGCATAGGTGGGTGTGAGACTCTGATTGGGTGGTGTGCTGTTTGTGCTGGCAATTTCCTCTCTGTCAGGAGTACTGACTGGTGTGAGGGAGCATGGATTCCAGCTTACTGATGTAGATGCATTTCTCTCAAGTAGAAGAATTATGTGCTAGTAGAAGGGGACTGTCTGTGAACATGAGACATTTGCTACACTGTGTCACTATGTCCATGTCAACCAGGCTGGCATGGGAAACTGATGGGAATCGTCCAGGCATAGTGTTCTGAATACTTGGTTGACTTATGGAGAGCAGGGTTTGATAAGGGTTGTCCACAAAAACCCTAAATGTAAAATAACTGTCCTGAAGCACAAGTGCTAAAACCAAAAGTAAGATGCTTAGAATAGCAGACTCTATCAGGCTACTAGCAAGCAGTAATAAGTACAGAGTAAGAGCACTTGAATACTTAAGAGGACACGGAACTGCAAACTAAGGTAATAAATAAGGTAGATGACAGTTACAGTAAGAGCAGTTGAGCTGCCCTCTAACCCTCTGATCTCTTTTGCCACTATTCAGTACAGACCTGATTCCTCTGCTATGGCTGCAGATAAGCGTTTAGTTTCTATTTTTAGGCTTTACCTAGTTTAGTGGGTTTAACTCCTTAATAGTTAGTTTTTCATGGAGTAGTTTCCTCCCCTCCCTTAATTTAGCTAGCTAGTTTGTTGCTAGTTGTAGTTTTGGCGCCCTTTTTTCCCTTGGCTGTTAAGGCTTTGGTAGTTGGGTGTGTTTTTATTTATTTTTTTCTGTAGTTGTAGTGTGTGTTTAGTTTTCATTTATGTTTGATAAGTCCTCTGGTTTTAAAAAGCACTCCTCGTGCGGTCGGAAGATGCCCAATTCCAACTCACATGAGGAGTGCTTGTATTTGTGCCGCATTTAACCCCAGGGCTTTGGCGGAGCACCACAACAAACTTCTTTTGGAAGGGATTGATCAGAGGGGACCCTTTGTTTCCCCCTCCAAGGCATCTTCCTCAGATCCAAAGAGGAAGACCCTTTTAATTGTCTTCTCTGACTCCCAAGAAAATGCGTCTGTCTGATCCTAGGTCCCCAGATCCGATCCCAGCCTGTACCATCTCAGACCAGAGATCTTTGAATCTGAGAGCTGTGGAGTCTTCCAGATCCAAGGCTTCCTTGGATCAGAGGCCTTCAGATCTAGGCAAGGTCAGGCCAGCCTTGGATCCAGCCAGTTTGTCAGATCCGATTGTTGCTTTGACTTGGACGTTAGATCCAGCAGGCTTGTTGGATCTGATTATTATTTAAGTGTTGCTTTCTACTTCCAGACGTAGTCAATCGGCTTCTGGGTCTTGGAACCAACGAAGGTCCGTAGAGTCTCCAGCCAAGTCCACTCACTCCTTTTCCGCCATATTGTCTAGGAGCCTGTTACCTTCTGACATGGATAGGATGATGAGCTTTCTTAAAGCCCAAATAGAGGAGCGTGGCCCATTCCAATTTCGCAGTCTCCTCTTCCAGTCCCACCGGCTTTGGAACCTCAGGACCCAGGCACCTCTGGTCAGATTTTGGCGAGGCCAACCATTCTTTTCTCAATCCTATCAGGTTTTTTGGTCTGCTCTGTCCTTCCGCACTTAGACCAGAGCAGACCTCAGGCTGTTGTGGTGGTCGTCTGCTCCACTGGAATGGGATCTGGACTTGTTTTTTCAGACTGGACTCTCCCCAATGGGGTTCGGCCCTCTATAGCTCTGGACCAGTATCTTCAGGTGGTCGTGGTGCTGTCAGGTCTCGTTCCATTTCTCTGTAGGGACTTCACCCTCTGAGATTGGGGAAGGGACCACTTCCAGCCCCACAATCTTCCGGGTGGTAGAGAGGACCTTCTCCAGAACTGGAGCCTCATCTCCTGCCCCTTCTTGTCCATCCTTACCTCTCTGTACCTTGGGTGCTAAGGCCTCTCATTCTGTCAGAGGTCAGCCCTCCTGTTTGAGCATCTTCCGAGTCCTCCTTGGAGTCCCCCAAAGAGGAGGTACCTTGTAAGAAAAGTGCAAGAGGAGTCACTTGGGACTCCCCGTCGAAGTTCCACACGGAGGACACGGTCTTTGATGAAGGAGATGGGTCCCTTAGATCTCCACCCAAGTATGTCTCCTTCTGGCACATCCTTCAGATCTTGAAGCAGAAGGGCAGATGGTCCCACCACCCCCTGTCTTTGAAGGAGTGTATTTTTGAAGGCCTTTGGGATGGGTCTGTCTACTTCCTGAGTGTGTCCCCCTCTGCCGATGAATTGGTAGATTTTATCGTCGGCAGGGACTGGAAGGAACCAGACACCGTGGAGCGCATTCAAAAATGTACAGAAAAATTCCTCAGCCCTTCTGTGGACTGCCCCTTTTGGAGCAGAGAGTTCTGGCCAGTGCTGTAGTGGTTGCCACTGCTACTAAAAAGGAGCTGACTGAGCAGAGTTCCTCAGCCAATTCCCTGAACAGGGAGTCCCAGGTGATAGTCCGTCATGGAAAGCATGTGTACTCCTCAGCTACTTTTGGACTGAGGATGGTCAATTACTTGGCACACTTTACCCACCTGCAGAGGGATTTTGCTAAATAAACTCTCCACTTCCCTTACAGAGTTTTTGCTGGCGGAGGACTTCCAAGTATGTCTCTTCCAAGCTTTCTACTCTTAACATCCCTAGCTAACTCCTCAATTAGGCTAATTTCCAATGCTGTGAAACTACCTCTTGAGCGACAGGTACCAGCATGGCCATACTACGTCATGCTTGGCAATACTTATGCGGGTTTTGCAGAGCCCTTCAATGTGTCCTTCACCAATGCCCCTTTTGATGGGCCCACTCTCTTTAGACTCTCCATTAAGGACACTTTGACCCGTAGTGAGCAGGAAGGGAAGACTCTGTCTGCTGTTAGGATCAAACTTTCTATTCCTGAGGAGGCCTTCTCCAAAACCCAGTGGGGAACTAGAAAGATGTGGTTCTGTAAGACACCTTCTCCCTTTCAGGTTGCTTTTGATGAATCCTCTTCCAGAGGCAGGGGGAGTGGTTTCAGTGGTACCATAGAGGTGGGAGGTGCTGCAAAGTCAAGGCTCCAGGGAGCTCTTCTCAGAATAGCCCTATCAGTGCTTCTGAGGCATTGCCTGACTGCTGTACTCTGGAGGCAGTCAGGGGTTGCATCTCCATTCACCCACGAGCCTGGACAAGTATTGCGTCCGATCAGTGGGTGTTAAACATCATTTCCAGGGGCTGTTTCATTCCCTTTTCGGAACCCCCCTGTCATAACCAGATAACTCCCTGACATTCCACCTAGTCAGAGGGAGTTGGCCTTCAAGGAAGTTCAACAACTTCTTCAAAAAATAGCCATCCAAGAGGCCCCAGCAGGACAAAGAGGATCCAGAGCCTACTCTTGCTTCTGTTTAGTGCCAAAAAAGACAGTGGAACTGTATTCTATTTTGGATATCAGCAAGCTCAACATTTCAGTAAAAATAAAATATCCAAGTTCTGGATGGTCACTGCTCAGTCCATTCTGCCTGTCTTACACAAGGATGACTGGATGTGCTCTGTGGAACTCCAGGATGCCTACAATTACGTCAAGATAGACAGACGTTCCAGGAGGCATCTTTGCTTCCGGTTAGGAGCTAATGCCGACCAGGTCAGAGCCCCCCCCAGGTGTTT
Source organism: Protopterus annectens (assembly GCF_019279795.1). Classification (NCBI taxonomy): domain Eukaryota; kingdom Metazoa; phylum Chordata; order Ceratodontiformes; family Protopteridae; genus Protopterus; species Protopterus annectens. The sequence continues at coordinate 120,158,781 of NC_056749.1, forward strand.
ACCTAATGCATGGCAGTGGTAGCGGCTCACCTGTGGCTGCAAGTTTTTCAGGTCTTTCTGTACCACGACGATTGGCTCCTCACTGTACCTTCGAGATATCGACTGTCGGAAGCAATCCGTCATGTTCTTATTCTTTTCCATCAGTTGAGGATTACTGTCATTCATTCGAGGTTGCATGTAGTCCCCACTCAACAACTGGAGTTCATGGGAGTCCAGCTAGACTCCATTTCAGAAATTGCAGCATTGCCTCTGCACAGGGTTCATTTGATCCAAATGCAGGTCAGACAGATCTTTAAACCTTGCGTACCCCCAGGTTCACTTCATCCTTCATTCCCTTGGCTCCACGGCTGTGGCCATTCATCTTGTTCCTCAAGCAAGGTACCATATGTGGATCTTGCAGTAGACCCTGGCAGTAAAGTGGTCTGTTATGTTTCAACCCATGTCCATAAAATTGATGCCTGTGTGCAGACAATTTTGTCCCCTGTAGAGACCAAGTTTTATATAAATGTCCTGGAGATGAGAGCAGTTTTACTCGTGTTGCAAGCCTTTCAGGACTGATTCCCTCTGGGGATGATTGCAATTCAGATGGACAATATGGCGGTGGTCTGGTACATCAACAAACAAGGGGAACACAATCTTATCAGTTGTGCAGAGAGTCCATGAGAGTGTGGGAATGGGCGGTGTCCTCCAGGTGCTTTCTTCTTGTAATGTACATCCCCAGGGATTCCAATGTGCTGGCCGAGAAACTTGGCAGATCCATCTCGAGTCCTCACAAGTGGTCTCTCAATCTCACAGGGATGAAGCAGATTTTCAAGTACTGGTGCCCAATATGCTGTGACATCTTTGCATCACCAGCCAACCACGGGTGGAGTATATACTTCAACGCAATAGAAAAATAAACATGACTTTGAGTAGGCACGTTACAGAAACCTAGTAAATAAAAAGAAAATAAGTACCAGACCAACACGGCTGACTGCAACACAACTTTAATAATACAAATAAAATGAGAAATAAGAGTAAACACTTTCGCAATTACCACATCGCTTCTTCAGACTGTTTGGTGACTGAAACTTGTGATTATAAATCAAAAACAACCAATTAGCTGTTAACAATTTAAAACCAATTGAACAATAAAGGTGCATACAATAATAGTGTGCAAATTACACATTTTTTTTAAAAACATGAAGTTAAAACTAAAGGAGAAATGCATCTGAGTACAAACATTAATGTTTAAGTGAGTGTGCCTTAAGAAATTATTTTAAACTAGATGCCCCATTCAGACCAGGGGGGTTGTCTGCATTAAAACGTAAAATCTATTCTTGATGTCCTTCAAGGATGCATCTGCAGTCATAACATATGGGTTGTCCTGCCTCAGGCAGCCCTTCGGTCGGCCGGATTCCGAGGTCTAGGTCTGGCCTCGGCTGATGTCGCACTTTCCCCGACGTCAGAGTGCCTGGGGTATAATGTTCTACACAGTGCTGTGCCAGTGCATTGGTATTTTTCTTGTACTTAATGTCCCTGAAATGCTCAAGAATGCAATCCTTCAGGGACCTATTAGTTTTGCCTATGTAGAAGGCATGGCAAACTTGGCAACAGATGAAGTAGACTATGTTAGAAGTCTTACAATCAGCATAAAAATTAAGCTGTATTGTAAAATTGGCATAGGGATGTGAATATGTGGGGCATGTCAAGCTATACTTACAGGCTGAACAAGACCTACAGATAAAAGTACCTAATCTGCTAGATCGAGCGTGGCTCCCATTATATTGTGATCTATAGCAAAGGTGGTGGTTCAGGGTTTTGTTCCTGAAAGCAAAATGTGGTGTTTTGTCAATCATCTTTTGTGGTATGTAGTAGATGCCAATTACTTCTAATGATCTCACACTATGGACTGATGTCACTGGCAAATGGTGGAGAGACTCTAAAAATGTTACTATCAATAGGCTGTGACCCTGGTAAATCAGGGGCTTCCCTATCTGTGAAGTAAGGTCTACATCTGCCTCCCCGCTCTTCCCACGCATTAGCAATGCATAAATCAATTTCTGATTCTCTGTAACCCCTTTCTACAAATTCTTGTTTAAGAGAATTGATGGCTGCAAGCAGCTGAGTACCATCATTGTGCAGTCTCATTAATCTGTAGACCTGACCCTTTAACACATTACGAGTAACGTGTCTAGGGTGCATGCTGTTTTTGTGTAAATATTTTTCCTTGGTTTCCTGTAAACACTGGTGTGCAGAGTGCTGAAGTCAACCTTCCTCACTCCTACATCCAAAAATTCAATTTCATCAAGTGAATATTTATAAGAGAATTTCAGAAAGGTGGTTGTACTGTGCATGTATGCTACAAAGACTTCTAACTGTTCTACAGAGCCTCCCCATAACAAAAACATGTCATCTACAAAACATACATACCAAATTAGGTGTTTAAGAAAGGACTGGCTTGTAAAAGATGGGTGTTCTCCCATTGTAACACCGCAACTAAACTTGCACGTAGGGCTGGTGCAACAGCCAAACCCACATCAATAATGTTCCAAAAACAGCAGCCAGCACCCCATAGACAACATTTAATTTTTTTAATAATGAATGGTGTGAATCCAAATCATCCAATGTTCTCCCATTGTACCAAGGCAAGGTTGGCGTAGCTGTTGGCGCAAACTATGCCCATAGCTACGCCAACCTTCTGTACATAGTATTTGTATTCAAAAATAAAAACATTATTGTCCAATACTATCTCTAGAAGTGTACAAATTAGGTTAACTTTGTCATTGTTGAAACTTTGCTTATCAGATAAAACTGCCCTGATGTTCTCCACACCACAGTCATTCGGAATCGCTTTAAGTAGTGAATTCAGTGTCTAAGGTGACAAATATACAGTCTTCAGACTCTATGCTTTGACATACAATCGAGAAATGAAAGATTTACTTTCTCTCTTTCACTGTAGGCAAAAAATGGAACTCTCTTCCTCCCTCACTTAGGACGATACCTGACCCCAAATCCTTCAAGACCCAACTTTTCTCATTCTATCTTCCAAACGTAAATGCTCCTGCTTTCACCCTACATAAATACATATAAATTTCCCCATAGAGCCTACTAAACTCCTGCTCCACACTTCATTACATCTTCTCCTTTTCTATTTACCTAATACAAACCTAATCCTTCACCTTCGGATCATTCAGTTTCTCTCTTGACTCCTAGCATGTATAAAACACAATTATCCAGTAATCATTGATGCCTATTTCATGACAATTGATTCTTATTGCTCTGAATGTAAATACCTGCTACCTTTGTCTCATTGCATGTATAATGACAATTTATTCTCTTACTATACCTGTTTTGTATGAATTCATATATGTATTTTATCTTTGCATTGGCATTTTTTTGTAACCTGTAATTGTGTTTCTTATGGAGCTTTTCTCCCCAGGCCTCCACTGAAAATGGGCACGTTCTGGCCCAGTGGACTTCCCCAGTAATCAAACTGAAATAAATTTAGTATCTTTCAATACTGTCGCATCTAATAAAGGATGCAAGTTCTTCTCAATAAATGTAGACAGGGGCTCAGTGATCCAGTCTTTACCTGCAACAATCAGTCTCATAGGTGGACAGTCTAACATCTTGTAGATTTTAGGGAGCCCATAAATAGTGGGGATAAGGGGGTGATCAGCGTTAAAGTACTTTAACTTTCAGAACTCAAGCCAGTCATAAGTAAATCAAAAACCAAGAAGGAAACAGTCTCCATAAGGTCCGTGACGATAGCCCTAGGAATACACGAGGAGGTGATTGTATCAGAAAGTAGCTTTCTCATCTGTGAAACATACAAATCTCTGTCTAACACAAATATACTGCCTCCTTTATCAGCAGGTCTAATTTCAAGGGTGTACATATTTTTTTAACTCAACTAAAGCATTATAATCATCAGGGGGTCATATCACAAAATGTATGGTTAGACTTGTTAGGAAAGGCTTTTCTAAATTGTTGCTTACAGGTACAAGCAAATGCTTCCACCACAGGATGGGGTGGTGGGATGAAAGTACTAGGTTTTCTAAAAATTGTTGCATATGTTTTAGTACAGTCATTGTAGATCACTTTTAATGTGAATGATCTACCCAGTAATTTTAAATCTTTCAGCAGTTCAACAAGTTCTAGTTGCCTGGCTGGAATAAAGGACAACCCTTTATTTAATAGTACTAACTGAGCAGATTTAAGTTGTTACGAAAAAATGTTGTAAACCAAACCTTCAGTTAATGTCTTCGTTTCATCATCTGTTGTACATTGTCTATGCTCTAAAGTTTCTGCATTCTCCCCTGGCACCTGGACCTCTCTTTGTATGGTTAAGGGTTCGCTAATAAAAAAGATGTACCATTTAATTGCCCTCTTGCAGTCCATACTGTAAGCATATCAGATGCAGAATGGAGTGCTGGATTGGCCAAGCTATCTCTTTTACTAATGTCTGTTCCTTGAGAGCTGACCACTCTCATATTCTGAAAAGTACCACCTTTGTTCAAAGATTCGGAGTGAGGAGGAAGTACGTGGTTGGATTCAGTGATAACAGTATTTGGCACTCCCATGCATTCAGTAATGCCATCAGTCACAGTGGTAGCATTCCTGATAGGCTCTTGCCTTGAGTGAAGGTTCACGTTGGGTGGGACATTAGCACTTTCTCTGGGCCATGCAAATATGGCGCCATTTTGAAAATCATGGAGATCCCTGGTTAGCTTTTTAGCTTTCAAAGTCTGTAGGCATTTTTTATACGTCAAAATATTATTGTGCAGAACATCGTTTGCCACTGAATATCCACGCTGAACTCGGAACAAATGTCATTATGAAGTGTGGTAATCTCATTAAGCAACTCTTTTTCTCTTGGAGGAGAAAAAAACTCAACTGTACTTTTTTATTTCTTTAATTTTGGCAAGAACCTTAACTTTTTCTATTACTTTGTAAATAAATCTGCCTTAAACGGGAAGAACTGTTTTTTGTCATTGCAAACTAAACCTGATGAGCTGTTATCATTTTTGATAATGCTGCAATGTAGGGATGGTAGCATGAAGAAAAAAGTTTTTATTTTATAACTGATTTTCCTACTTTCTCTCCCTGCATTATCTGTATCCTAAAATAAGGGACGCTAGCTCTGCCCGAGTATAACTGCTTACTGTCCTGCTTAATAGAAGTAAGCCTCCAGAGTGAATTCTTCTGCTTAAAGTGACAAGAGTATATGCATCTGATGTCCATTTTCATTTTATCCTCTAAATATGGTTTTGGTTCTAAGCATCGGAACCAACTTCGGAGTTGTTATAGCTCATGGGAGCTCAACCTTTACCCACAGTTCACCTTTCCTTGTTCCCTCAGATCTTGTTTGCTGCTTTGAATCCGATGTGGTTGTCTTTACTCTCCAGCAAGCTAAGTAAAGGTTTATTGTTTACTTCTGTTTTTTTTCTGACCTGTTCAGTAGTCTCTTTCACCATTACCTTATCTTATACAATTTTGAACCTCTTCTGCACTTTTGTATACTTTCAGTCTTTTTCTCTAATATGTTCGTACTCTTGACTATCATTGTTGATAGTCTTTTCTCTGTGTAACCTTTTTCTTAACAAAAAAAAAATAGTTTTATCGTAGTGTCTCTTCAGTGCATAGGTGTTTGGCAAGCAGGCAACACACTTGCACATTTTTTTCTTGGAGTCCGAGCTGATGAATCAAAAGTCCCTTCTGGGTTTAAGAGGTGCCAAAAATGTTGGCACAGTATACCTTTTTGGGATACACACTTGTTCCGTGTTTACTATATAGACCCCTCCATCTTTGAGAAACCTGCTCTACATGTCATTCCTTCAGCTACAGAGCTTTATTTGAATGAAAAAATAAACTAATCTTGAATAACATTACCCATTTGCTTTTAGTGAGGCCATATCTGATTCTGAAAAACTTATATGTAAAACTGATGTCTCCTCTCCTTCCTCCTCCTCCTCCTCCACAAAATCTTCAGAGAAATGAAAGAAAAGGAGTGTGTCAGTGCCATCTTCTCCCTCAACACTGTGTACAAAACAGCCAGACTTCAGTTCCTGTAGTTTTTTTCAGAACCAACAGACATAGTGCAAAAGATACCGGTTCCTATACCTTCCTTGGAACTGAGCATACCTGATAAGGCAAAGTCTTCGACACCAGTGGTTTCTGGTGAGAATCAGCTTGACTCATCAGCACTGCAGTTACATGTGCAGACCGTTTCCTCAACGTCAAGCATTTTGACACCGAATAAGCTAACAGGGGAGTGTTTCATGTTGACACTGCCTAGAACTGCATACTCATCTTCGTTTGACCCCTTTCCAGATAGGCTGCCATCGCCCTTTTTGGGAAGGCCGAAATCACCTTCCATTCTATCTGTCCATTCCACCAAAAGCCCAACTGCAGAGGATGTGGAGAGAATGGTGAATAAGATACTCTGGGCAAGAGGATTGAGAAGTTCCACTGCTGCTCCAGCCTGCACAGGCTTAGGATCTGCATTTTCCTTTACCCCTCCAACACCTCCTCCTGTAACGTCAGCAGAAGGTTATAGTCTCCTGGCACTGTTGGAGCTGAAGATGTCCGTGTTTTCAGACCTGATTCCCAGTTTGAGCTCTTCAGTTCAGTCAGAACCAGAGACCTCCCAGAGCCGCATCTGTCCTGTCAGCTCCAAGGGGCTAGAGTCGGTTCCTATTTTTTCGGAGCCTTCTTTGCACCTTGGACCTCAGCACAGATCAGTTCTGCTCCAGCCTCTGCCTTGGGAGGTGTCTTCTGTGAGTGGGGAGTGACCACAGTTCCTAGTCTTTCTTTGTTCCAGGCTCCCTTCCCTCTTAGGATGGGCCAGCTTTCGAAGCTGTGGAGAGGCCCTTGACTGCAGCAGTTAGCCAATTGGCATCTTGCACTTCGGAGTAGATACCCATGCATTCCTTTTCCCAGATATTCATCCAGTGCCTCTGCTGGGTTAGTAGGTGCCAAAACCGAAGGATTCCCAGATGGGAATTCCCTCCTCTTCTAATATATCGCCCAAGATCATCTTAATGAGGAGGTTCCTCAGAAGAAAAAGAGGAAGCACTTGGATTCCCCAGAGGACTCTATCACCGAAGACACAGACTTTGAAGGGGAGGGATCCCCAAGGTCACCCCCTGATGATATCTTATTTAGAGACATCCTGGAAATATTAAAGCAGATGGGTGACAGTCCCAAAATCCTTCTCCCAAAGCTTTTAGCACTCTACCATCTACCTCTTGGGTGACTCCATCTGCTGATCCCATTTCAGCTGAACTCCGCAGATGTGGAAGACCCCTGATACCATAGAACATATCCCGAGGAGACCTGACCAAATTCTGTCCGTCCCTGAAGACATTTCTTGCCAAGGGGTTACCTGTTGTTGCTATGGTCATGGCTGCAGCCACAAAAAAGGAACTGGCCGAGGAGAGTTCTTCTGTCCATCCACCCAACAGACTCTCTGGTGATTAGGTTTGGGAAGCGGGTCTATGCTTCAGTGACCTTTGCTTTAAAGTCCTTGAATTACTTGGCACACACCACCAGACTTCAGAGGATCTGGTCAAGGAGTTATTGGATACCCTTGGAGGAACAGTTCCTGAGGATATCCAAGAGAAAGTGGATTCCCAGTTGGCTACCTTGGGGTCTGTGTCCAATTCGTCCATGAGGCTTATTGCACATGCAGCCAGAGACCCCTAGAAGAGTGGGTTCAGGCATTGCCATTTAAGAGACCCATCTGGATGAGTCTGTGTGACTTTGCAGAACCATTTGTTTTCATTCTTCATTCATCAGTGCACCCTTTGACGGATTGTCCCTGTTTGGTCCAAAGGTTAAAGAAACTTTATCCAGGTGTGAGAAACATGGAAAGACCCTTTCTGCGGTGGGCATATGTTTTTCTACTCTTAAATGACCATTCTGTAGAAATCAGCGAAGCAGTGGAAAAATGCGGTTCAAAGTCCCAAGGACCTTTCTTTTCAGGACACGCGTGGAAGTAGTTCCCCCAGAAGCAAAGGGAGGAACTTCAGTGGAAGAAGCTGCCCCCGCAGCAGAGGTGGCCTGCAAAAATCAGGGTTTTGGAGATTCTTTCTCTGGTAAACCCTACCAGCTTTCCTGAAAGGAGGCTTAATTGTCGTCTTCTGGAGGCAGTTGGGGGACGCTTATCCTGGCACCAAAATGCCCGGCTGCAAATAACATTGGATGCCTGGGTGCAGAGGATTATATTCAGAGGTTATACAATTCCTTTTTTCCCCTTCCTCTTACTAATATGCAAGAAAATCCCCAACATTACACCCAGTCAGAGGGAACAAGCCATTCTAGAAATTCAAAAACTCCTAGAAAAGTCATCCAAGAAGTCCCCGAAGACTAGAGAGAGTCCGTAATTCTGTAGTGCCAAAGAAGATAGGGGATTGGAGACCATTTTGGATCCAAGTGTACTGAACAAATCAGTTGGCCAAATCAAATTCTGGATGGTCATGGTACAGTCCATTCTTCTGTTTTTGGAAGAAGACTATTGGATTTGCTCAAGTAAATCTTCAGGATGTGTATTACCATATTAAGATGGACAAATAATTCAGAAGATTTCTCCGCTTCCGGCTGGGAGCCAGTCACTTTCAATTCAGAGTTCTGCCCTTTGGTCTCACCACAGCTCCCAGAGTGTTCACCAGGTGTATGGCAGCAGTAGCAGCTCACTTGAAACTGCAGAGATTCAGAGTTTTTCCGTATCTGGACGATTGGCTCATTGCCACCCGGAGAAGGTATCAGTTAATAAAATCAAGAGACCATGAACTCCATGTTTGCTCTTACTTGGGAATAACTGTGAATTATGAAAAGTCAAAATTAAGCCCAACTCAGAATTTAGAGTTCATAGGAGCCTTTCTTAAATACTTAAACTTCATTAGCTTCTCTTCTCTCTGTGGGACTGCAGAAAATCAGAGTTCAGGTACAGAAACTAATCTGCAACAGAAAAGGAACCACTCAACATGGCTGCAACTATTAACTCTAGTTCCCTTAGCAAGATTCCACATGAGGATACTACAGCAGTTACTAGTGTCCCAGTGGTCAGTGTTACTCCAATCCATGTCGAACCTGATTTTGACTTTATCTCCCGTCGTTGCAAAAAGGATCTCCATCCATCCTTCCCAAAATGTTCTGAATTCTCCATTAACCAGACCATTGATCTACCAGTGTTTTTTCAGAATTTTGCCAATAGAGGAGAGTATTGCCTTCACTCCTTAGACGTACATACAGTTAATTGAGATTGTATCTAGACAGGACCGAACCTATTCGTAAATCTGAACAACTTTTCATATCTTTTTCTGAGCCCAAAATGGGAGAGGATGTTTCCAAGGTTACATTATCAAGATGGCTAAGGGACTGCATATATTTCATCTATTCCCTCAATAGTGAACCTATGCCAAAAGTTAAAGCTCACTCCACTAGATCTATGGCAACATCTATAGCATTCCATTCCAAGGCTTCCTTGGATGACATTTTCACAGCAGCTACTTGGGCTAAGCCTCATACCTTTTCCAATCATTACAAATTGGACTTTGACTCCAGAGGGAGAGCTGCCTTCGGCTCAGTGGTACTCAGGAATGTACTTCCATAAGGGCCACCCATGGACCTCAAGGTAGCTTGGGATTCTGTCCCATCATTGATGAATAGAAAGAAGTTGAACAACATCAGATTAAGAAGTTATGTCTTACCATAATGTTTCATCTCTGTTCATCTTTTTTTATTCATCACTTCCCACCCTCCTTCTCCCTCCAAAGGCTCCTGGGGGATGCTTTGGGTCTAAGTGGTGCCCTAGGGTAGTTGCACAGAAGTGGCCTGGGCTTTACTTCCTTTTCTCTAGCAAACTCGATCGAAGGTAACAGGGAGAAGGGCATTCTGGGTAGAGACTTGGCTCTAGAGTTTTTTTGGCTGGCGTGAGCTTGGTAAAAGGTTTACTCAGTTTTGAGGGCTCTGAACCGAACCCATCAGTGATGAATGAAAGAAGATTAACAACACAGATGGAACCAGTATAAGTTTTCCTTTTAAGAATTGCAGTTCAGTCTTACATTGCTCAATTCGTGCCTTTCCTTAAACCTCACTTCTTCTGAACATTATTCTGCATGCATTGTTCCCACAAACTCCATTACTTTTGTGTAATCTGCTCCTTCTGTTTTCTAAAGATTCCACCTCCAGTTCTTTTAGCTCGTTTACAATATTCAATACTTCAGTTATAGTTGGTTTAGATTTTGATTTCCATTTTCTCATAATTGCTTCTTTGTCAGCCAGTAGCTTTAAACATGGTATGGCCTTACTGTGTCTTAAAATTCCTATCCTGTGTCCAAGCTCAGAAGAATATTTCCCTTAGTTATGATTTGCTCCCTCAACATTTCTAAGTACTCTGTAGGGAAATGAAAGCATTTCCCAGTTACCTGTCTCTTTTCAATCACACCTCTGGCATTTGCTTTCTTTGGGTGGAAAAAATCTCTGAAGTCCGCTTGGGATGTAAAAAAAATACCTACAAAACATTTCCAAGCAAAAATCTTAAATCTTCTGGACTTTTGTGTAAATCTTCTGGACTTTTGTGTATATTTTTAAAGTCCTACAGATGTCCTTCCATTGTTCCGTTGTAAGAGAGACTGGAATGGCACTTTACAGCCTTTTCTAACCTCGTCTGATTCTTATTGATGTAAATACATGGTTCACTGTTGCAGTAACTTAAATTATTTGGGTGTTGCCTCCTGTACCATCCAGCTTCCCAAAGCTTTGTGAGCCTTCCCTACACTACAACTGCCAGGAGCCCTTGAAGTGGCCCCTATAAGACAGTATAAGTGCCAAATTACTTTATAGCCTTTTGGTGCCAAAGCAAGACTGCCATTGTTGGACCTTGTGATTCTGTAAACTAGCTAGTGATCCTTCAACAGCTGGGGGCAGATAAAACAGGAAGGCTTTCCTCAACAGGGATTTATCTTTTTTTATGACAAAAATTATACTTTTCTTGTTAGTGGTTTTACTTTTACTAAGAAGTAAAATAATTTGGGCTGTTGCTGCTCTAGGGCAATGAAGTTATGTTGGGGCATGAAGAAACTGTGAGGAAATATTCCTGCAGTTCTTCAAGACTTTATCTAGTCTAAGCCACATTTCTGCAAAGGAATTTGTCATGATCCTAGGGTTCATGATATTGGTGATGGTACTGCCCTTTGCTGGACTATGCACGAGTAAAATACAGTGGTACCTCGGATCATTCTGGACACAGCATCTACGCTCTTCAACATTTCAGATTCTAGTTCTGGGATTTGTAAAGGGGGAGATTGGATGGTGGGGAAACCAGATAGCTTGCAGTCCAGGTCTTCCACTCTCCTTTCCAACACCCCTCCAGTCAATCACCATATACACTTCAGATCTCACATGAGTAGTTGTTTCAAAGGGGGGTAAAAGTACAAACTGTGTGGAATCGAGTGCACAAACATAGGTTCATAGGTTCATACTAGGCTATCTGCCCGAGGGCATTTACAAGCCTAGCCCATAGTTTTGTGGCTTAAGCCACCCCTTTTGTATGGGGAACTATACCCATTATTTTGCTGTGCCTCTGTCTAGCAGTGACACTGAGGTAATCCCTGGAGTATATCTGCGATCTCCCATCCATTGGTCAAGATTTCTCTTGAACAAGGCCAGCGAGGTGCTCTGCCTCACATATACCGGGATTCTGTTCCACAGCATAGGGAGTCTTTGGGTGATGAATCTATCCCTCCAGCACGTCCTATTTATAGCCGTGTCGAGGTTTGTCTCCCGCCCTTGTGGCTCTGACGGATCTAGATTTTTTGAGGTGAAGCATATTCATCAACTCTGGGTTTGACATGGCCTTGTATGTCAGGCAAAGGTCACCTCTGAGCAAGCGGTAAGCGACTGAATGGAGCTGGAGTTCTTTCAGTCAGGCAGCATAGGACAGATTTTTGAGACCCTTTATCCTTTTGGTGAGGAACTTTTGTGGCCTCTTTAGCTGCTGCAAGTGTCGGGTCAGATACATTCCGAATGGGGCATTGTACTCAATCATTGGTCTGATGAGTGATGAGTATAGGGAGACTATGACCTCCCTTGATCTAGATGTGAATCCCTTCATGATGAGGTGGGCAATGTAGAAGGTCTTCCTAACTACTTTAGCTACATGGGTGTCGAATGACAGGCTACTGTCAACCTGGGTCCCCAGGTCCCTGATAACTTCTTCTGTGCTCAGAGGATTACCACCTATATGGTAGCTAGGGGTAGCCTTGTTTTTCCCGAAGGGTATGACTATGCATTTTTTGGCATTTAACTTTAGGCCATGGCTCTGGCACCAGTCATCCGTTTCTGTGAGACCCTTCTGAAGGATATCTGTGTCAGATGTGTTTTCGACTACGGCACCCAGTTTGCAGTCATCTGCAAACTTTGTCAGCCATAACCCTCCTGTGTTTGCTTGTACTTCGGAAAAGTAGATGCCAAACAAGAGTGGGCCCAGGACTGAGCCCTGTGGGACACCACTTGTGACAGGCTTTGAGTCTGACATGGCGCCAGCAACTCTGACCCTGTGGGTTCTGTCACTCAGCCAGTTTGCAACCCATCTTGTGGTGTATGGGTTAACATTTAAGCTGATGAGTTTTTCAATGATACCAGAGTGGGGTATTGTATCGAAGGCCTTCGCCAGATCGAGGTAGGCTGTATGGACTGCCTTTCCCTCATCAATGGCTTTGGTGACTGTTTCGAAAAAGTCATCCAAGTTTAAAAGGCATGATCTGCCTTTGACAAAGCCAAACTGGGTTGGATCCAAAGTCTGCAAATTCCCTATGTCTTTATTTATGAGGTCCCCACTGGCCCTTGTTTTCAATTAAGGATTTCCCAATATTATTCTAGCATGTCCAAAGGTCAGTTGTCAATCTCCTCTCCGGTCCAGCTGGTGAATCTGGGAATCTTGAGGCAATGTTATAACTGCCTCATGTACACAGACAACCCTCTCCTCCTCCCACATAACACAAATACTTGCGAGAGATGCAGCTATTTAGCCAAACTGGAGGCTGAGCTCTCTCAACTCAGGACTGGCAAGACCAGACAGGAGGAGAAGGCAACTACACACACCACAAAACCAGCCTCACATAATGCTACCACTCCACTGAATCAAACACATAAACACACAAAGACATACTCGGAGGCTCTGAGTAAAATTTACTTAAACAGCAGAGGCCTCCAAAGCAGACACCCAAACAACTGCTACCTCAAGACACCCCACAAGCAACACATAAACCACAAAAGCAGTGTGCAAAGCAGTCACAGCCCTTAAGGCCAAATACAACACCAAACATACTTGTCATAGGTGACTCCATAGTCAGACACACTGACGTCCCACTCACCAGGCTGAACAAGGAGAGGGTCACAGTAAGCTGCCTATCGGGCGCTAGAATCCGCCACATAACACAAGCACTCGGGTCACTCCATGGCAAGTACAAATATGACACAGTCATTGTCCATGCTGGTGTGAACGACCTGAGACGTACCTCCCTGGACTACATGAAAAGAGACATAGAGGAGCTCTCTGATTATGTAGCCCAGGCAGGTATGACCCTAACCCTGAGCAGTATCCTTCCTTCACCAAGAATGATGCCACAATATAGAGACAAGATGATCAGCTTTAACAATTGGCTTAATGTCTGGTGTCATTCAAAGGGATCCAGTGTCTGTCTGCCTGGGATGACATGCTTGACAAGCCACGCTGCTTCCAAGGGACGGCTTGCACCTGTCACCCCTGGGATTCGGATATTGGCTAAGGCTCTTGCCACCCCATAGTCCCTTTTTAGGCAAGGCTCAAATTCTAAACCTACCACCCTAGAAAACAAAAATGGGAAGAAACTGAGGGTAATGCTGCTCAATGCCAGAAGTCTAAATCTGAAAATGCACGCACTCGAGGCCCTTCTCAGTATGGAGAACATCGATGTTTGTGCTGTAACTGAAACCTGGTTCAAGGCTCCTGAGAGCACCCCGGCACTATTAGGTTTTACCTCATATCATGCGTCCCGGCCCCAAAACCCGCACCAGACCACAAAAGGAGGGGGGTGTATCCATATTCATAAAGGATACTCACACCTCCAGGTTGGTGGCAACGCAAGCTTCGGAAACCATCCAGGTGCAACTAACCATAGGCAAAACTGCTCTACAAATTGTAGCATGCTACAGGCCACCCTCTCAAACTCAGGAACCCCACACAGCCTTCCTGAAGACACTGGAGGGTATAAATGTATCTCCAAACACCATCATATTGGGTGACTTCAACTACCCGAATATAGACTGGGAACATTACTCAAGCCCTAACTTTCTAGCCCAACGGTTCCTGGAGTTCATAAATTCAAATGCCATGGAACAGCTAGTCACTGTTCCCACGAGAGGAGAAAATATACTAGATCTCATTGTCACAAACATGGGGACAAAATGCTCCACACCGAAGTATATCCCTCATTGGTGAGATCTGATCATAAACTAATCTCACTGGAAATCCACATCCCGCCCCACCCCAAGCAAAAAGACCATAGTGAAGAACTTCTCTAAAGCAAACTTTACACTACTCAAGACTGGTGTGGTATCCTTCAAGGCCCCTGAGCCAGAGGAAACCACAACCCAAGCTGCGGAAGCCCTTACAAATGCCTTCTATGAACACCTCCAGGACTGCATGGATCAGGCAATCCCAAATAAAACCAAGACTCTTTCCACAAAGGGCAAACGTCCAGTCTGGTGGACCCCAGCCATTAACAAACTTTACAATAAGAGGAGAAAGCTATTACATGATAGAACAAAATCCATAAAAGGGAAGTCACCCTGATCATTATTAGTAAAAAATACGAGCACTCATAAAAGCAGCTAAGGCCAATTTTGAGAGAAAAATTGCCATGGCTTCGAAGGACAATCATAAGGCCTTTTCAGCTATGTTAGGAACCTGGGTGGAAACTCCCAGATATGCTCAGAATTAGTCCAAAATGATACAGAAATCACTGAACCCACAGACATTGCCAACATACTGGCAGACAGGTTCAGTGCAAACTTCACCCCCCTCCCCCGCCCTAAAGGAGAGATAACTATCCCAGCCGAGTGTAGCCTCCCGGACATCTCAAATGCGCAGGTGAAAGCTGCTCTCTAAAGCTAAAACACAGCATCAATGGGACCGGATGGTGTCCCCGGCTGTGTGCTACACGAGCTAAATGAGGAATTAAACCCGCACATAAGGCAGCTGTTTAATCTCAGCCTTACCACAGGATACGTGCCCAAGGAGTGGCGTACGGCAACTGTGGTCCCACTCCACAAAGGCGATGCCTCTACGGACCCTGGTAATTACCGCCCCATAAGCTTAACAAGTCTAGTCTGCAAAGCTATGGAGAGGATCATAATGGAGCTCATAAACAAAGATATAGGGGACTTGCAGACATTGGACCCGACCCAGTTTGGCTTTGTCAAGGGAAGATCATGCCTTTTGAACTTGGTTGACTTCTTGAAACAGTCACCAAGGCCATTGATGAGGGAAAGGCAGTCCATACAGCCTACCTTGACCTTGCAAAGGCTTTCGACACAATACCCCACTCGGGTATTGTAGAAAAACTTACCAGCTTAAATGTGAACCCATATGTCACAAGATGGGTTGCAAACTGGCTTAAGGACAGAACCCACAGGGTTAGAGTTGCTGGCGCTGTGTCAGACTCCAAGCCGGTCACAAGTGGTGTCCCACAGGGCTCGGTCCTTGGCCCCCTATTGTTTGGCATCTACTTCTCAGAAGTACAGGCCAACATGGGAGGACTTTGGCTGACAAAGTTTGCAGACGACTGCAAACTGGGCGCCATAGTGGAAAGTGCATCGGACACAGATATCCTTCAGAAAGGACTCACGGAAACAGATAGCTGGTGCCAGAGCCATGGCCTGAAGTTAAACGCCAAAAAATGTATAGTCATACCCTTCGGGAAAAACAAGGTAACCCCAAGCTACCATATAGGTGGCAATCCACTAAGCACAGAAGAGGTTATCAGGGACCTGGGGACCCAGGTTGACAGTGGCCTTTCTTTTGACACTCACATTGCTAAAGTGGTTAGAAAGACCTTCTACATTGCCCACCTGATCATGAAGGGATTCACATCCAGATCTAGTGAGGTCATTGTTCCCCTGTACTCTTCACTTATCAGACCAATGATAGAGTACAATGCCCCATTCGGGATGTATCTCACCCGACATTTGCAGCAATTGGAGAGACCCCAAAAGTTCCTCACCAAAAGGATAAAGGGACTCCAAAATCTGTCATATGCTGCCAGATTGAAGAAACTCCAGCTCTATTCAGTCGCATACCGTCTGCTCAGAGGTGACATGTGCCTGACATACAAGGCCATGTCCAACCCGGAATTAATGGACATGCTCCACCTCAAAAAATCCAAATCCACCAAAACCACTAGAGCAAGCGACTTAAACCTTAGCACGGATATAAATAGGACGTGCTGGAGGGATAGATTTATCACTCAGAGACTCCCTATGCTGTGGAATAAAATCCCGGTCCATGTGAGGCAGAGCACCTCGCTGACTCTGTTCAAGAGAAATCTAGACCTGTGGATGGGAGATCGTAGGTTTACCCCAGGAATCATCTCTGTGTCACTGCTGGACAGAGGCACAACAAACTAATGGGCACAGTATTTTTTCATATAAGGGGTGGCGTAAGCCACAATAATTTGGGCTAGGCTTATAAATGCCTTAGGGCAGATAGCCTAGTATAAACCTATGAACCTATTATGATCCTCTCCATAGCTTTGCAGATAAGGCTTGTCAAGCTAATGGGCCGGTAATTTCCAGGGTCTGTGGAGGCACCGCCTTTGTGAAGTGGGACTACAGTCGCAGTGCGCCACTCCCTGGGTACGTATCCAGAGGTGAGACTATGATTAAACAGCTGTCCTAGCTGTGGGTTTAATTCCTCGTTGAGTTCGTGGAGCACACAGCCTGGGACACCATCAGGTCCCATGGATGCTGTGTTTTTTGCTTTGGAGAGAGCAGTTCTCACTTGGGCGTTTGAGATGTTTGGGGGGCTGCAACCATTTGGTATAGATATCTCTCCTTTTGGGGGGGAGAAGTTTGCACTGAACCTGTCAGCCAGTATGTTGGCAATGTCTGTAGGATCAGTAATCTTCACATCATTTTGAACTAGTTCTGAGCATATCTGGGAGTTTCCTCCCAGGTTTCTAACATAGCTAAAGAAGGCCTTATGATTGTCCTTTGAGTCTTTAGCTATTTTTCTCTCAAAATTTGCTTTGGATGATTTTATGAGAGCTCTTAGTTTTTACTTATAGTGATCAAGGGTGTCTTACCTTTTAAGGATTTTGCTCTATCTTGTAGTAGCTTCCTCCTTTTGTTGTAGAGTTTGTTTATGGCTGGGGTCCACCAGACTGGACGCTTGCCCTTGGTACAAAGAGTCTTTGTTTTGCTTGGGATTGCCTTATCCATGCAGTGCTGCAGGTGCTGGTAGAAGGCATTTGTAAGTGATTCAGCGGCTTGAGTACTGTTTTCCGGCTCGGGGCCTTAAAGGAGACCACACTAGTCTTTAGAAGTGTGAAGTCGGCTTTGAAGTTTTTACTGTGGTCTTTTTATTTCAGGTGGGGTGGGATGAGGACCTCCAGCAAGATTAGTTTGTGATCTGATCTCACCAGTGAGGGGTATACTTCGGTGTTGAACATTGTGCTCCCATGTTCGTGATGATGAGATCAAGTATGTTTTCTCCTCTTGTGGGGATGGTGACTAGTTGTTCCATGGCATTTGAGTTTATGAATTCCAGGAACTTTTGGGCTAGGGTGTTTGGGCTTGAGTAGTGTTCCCAGTCTATATTAGGGTAATTGAAGTCACCTAGTATGATGGTGTTTGGAGATACATTTATCCCCTCCAGTGTTTTCAGGAAAGCCATGTGAGGTTCCTGAGTTTGTGAGGGTGGCCTGTAACATGCTACAATTTGCAGAGCAGTCTTGCCTATGGTTAATTGCACCTGGATGGTCTCCGATGCATCGTGCGTTGCCACCAGTCTTGAGGTGTGGGTGTTCTTGATGAATATGGATACCCCCCCTCCTTTCTTGGTATTGTCCGGATTTTGGGGCCGGAACGCATGGTATGAGGTAAAACCTGTTAGTGCTGGGGTGCTCTCAGGAGCCTTGAACCAGGTTTCTGTCACAGCACAGACATCGATGTTCTCCATACTGAGAAGGGCCTTGAGTGCGTGCATTTTGAGATTTAGACTTCTGGCATTGAGCAGCATTACCCTTAGTTTTTTTCCTTTTTTGTGTTCTAGGGTGGTAGGTTTAGAATTTGAGCCTTGCCTAAAAAGGCACTATGGGGTGGCAAGAGCCTTTGCCAATATCCGAATCCCAGGGTGACAGGTGCAAGCCGCCCTTGAAAGCAGCGTGGCTTGTCCAGCATGTCATCCCAGGCAGACAGACATTGGATCCCCTTTGAATGACACCAGAGTTTAAGCCAATTGTTAAAGCTGATCATCTTATCTCTGTATTGTGGCATCATTCTTGGTGAAGGTAGGATACTGCTCAAGGTCAGGGTCATACCTGCCTGGGCTACATAATCAGAGAGCTCCTCAATGTCTCTTTTCATGTAGTCCAAGGAGGTGCCTCGGTCGTTTACACCAGCGTGGACAATGACTGAGTCGTATTTGTACCTGCTGTTGAGAGACCTGAGTGCTTGCGTTATGTGGCGGATTCTAGCGCCCGACAGGCAGCTTACTCTAACTCTCTCCTTACTCAGTCTGGTGAGCGGGACGTCAGTGTGTCTGACTATGGAGTCACCAATGACTAGTGTGTCTGGAATTGTGTTTGGCCTTAAGGGCTGTGACTGTTTGACACTCTGACTGTGAGGTCTATGTGTTGCAGGTGGTGTGTTCTGAGGTGGTGGTTGTTTGGGTGTCTGCTTTGGTGGCCTCTGCTGTTTTGGTAGATTTCTGATCAGAGCCTCCGAGTATGTCTTTGTGTGTTTATGTGTATGATTTGAGGTTGTGATGGTACTATGTGAGACTGGGTCTATAGTGTGTGTGGTAACCTTCTCCTCCTGTCTGGTCTTGCCAGTCCTAAGTTGAGAGAGCTCAGCCTCCAGTTTGGCCGTATAGTTGCATCTCTCGCATGTATTTGTGTTTTGTGGGAGGAGGAGAGGGTTGTCTGTGTACATGAGGCAATTGTAACATTGCCTCAATATTCCCAGGTTCACCAGCTGAGCAGGAGAGGATACTAGCAACTGATCCCTCGACATGCTAGAAGGAATAGACAAAAAAAACTTTAAAAAGAGATTCCGGGGGATGTGGGTGTCTGAGAAATGGGGTTTCGCCTTTTTGGGGTACTGTCTATAACAAGAGTGCTGTATCTCGGTGATAAGTACTGTAGGTGCAAGTGCTAGGTTTGACAGATACAGAATAGGCTACTCGGAGTTAGGTAGAGGTGATCTTTTTAGTTATAGGATATGCTGATTAGATCAGTAGTATAGTTCGAGGAAGGTAGTTTTAAGGGAAAATTTGAAGAGTGGACTTTAGGTAGCCCTAATAGTTTAAATCTGCTTAACCGGCGCTGCCCTAGTGTGCAACGGTAGCAGCTCCGCGCTAAATCGTGCTAAATCGTGCTAAACCGCGCAAACGCACGTTTAGCGTTTTTTATATCAGGGGGCTGAAAGAAGCTAGGAACTGGCCCAAAACGACCAATAAACTACAAGTTGCTAGCTGAAACCTCACAAAACTGGACCAACAGGCAGCTCAATGCTTCCCACTCCCACTGGTAAGCAAGGGAACTTCCTCTCTTCCAAATTAGGTAAAGAATCAGTAACAGGAACTGCAAACAAAGCCCAGGGATCAGCAAGCTCTGAAACTGGACTATTCTAGCTCAGTAAGGCGGGAAAACAAGAGATATTTTTTTGGTCAGAGAGATGTTTGCTGTCATCAGTGCTTTAAAAGCCTGAAAACATGTCCGTTCCCAGAATGTTTGCAGATGTACACAGACAAAACAACAGATGTTATGTGGTCCATTCTCACCTACATTCTTACTCACGGGTTCGGAGCCGAGAATCGCCTCCGACTCGGCCAACTTTTTATTTTCTAGCACAAAGTCTCTAATTGGCTGGGCTAAACCGGTATCCCATGTTGCACTGCTCCATAGCCCCAGATCTCGTTTGTTGCTCGTGTAGCTAGGACGTGGTCTCGCTTGGCTGTGGCTAAGTACCTTTAAAACTTCTTTTTCTCTCAGAAAATTGTTGTTTTTCAAACAAAAGCTATTTTAAGCTATTTTTCCTTGTTCATTGTTCTGAGTTTGTTGTGAGTGTTTTTGGGTATCCCTTCTGCTCTGGCGGGCTAGGCCCGTTTAAATTAGAGGACCTAGTCCTCCTTGTTTTGTGTAAAGTTTGTGATTCTTTATCTGTGTAGAGAGTAGCCTTTTTCCCTTGTTTTAGAGTGTGTGTAGACTCCCAAAGAACTGTTTAAATTAGAGATTCTTTGGCTGTTTTTTGTGACAGTAGTTTCCCGCCATTGCTGTTTTCCCGGCTAGGTTCCTGTTGCTTGTGTTGATTTTGGTGTATAAATCTCTGTTAAGATGTCCAAGGATCAAAAGGAACATAAACCTTCGGGTTTTAAGAAATGTTCCAAATGTAACTACAAGATGTCCATTACTGATGGACATTCCGTTTGTGTATACTGCCTAAGGGCAATTCATTTACAAGAGTCCTGTAGTTTTTGTCACACCTTCAGTCCGAGGGTGCTACAGGAAAGGAAAAACAAACTTATACTGAAGGGTCTCCTAAAACCTTCTTTTGAAGAATCTTTAGACTCTTCCTCGAGTACTCAGTCCAAGGCTAAGGCATTGAAAGCTAAGAAGAGATCTCCGGCTCCATCGGTCTCCACAGAGCCTCCGGAGAAGACTTCTAAACTGGATTCTACCCCCTCGGCTCCTCTCGGCTCCAATTCTATTGGAACCCATTCGGAACCGGTTTCCCAGTGTTAGGCATGGGTCTCCAGACAGGAGATCCCAATCTCCATCTCTTTCCTCCAAATTCTCCAGGCTTTCTGATTTGGATGTTGTGATAGGGTGGTTCAGAGGCTCCTGCAGTCGCTGGTGTTGGCAAAATTATTTTCAGCTCCGACCCAGTCGGCTCCGGAGCTTGTACCGATGGTTCCTCCTCTGAGCACTTCCTTGTCTTCCGAGCCGGAGTGCTCCGCTCCGAGTGATGTTCTTGTGCCGGCTCCGATACCCCTCAAGGGTTTATTGGGGCCGATGTCGGCTCCGTCCTCTGGTTTCAGAACTCTGGTTTCCTCTGTCGGGGCTGAGGGGGATACCTCGGGACTCCTGTCGGTTCCAAGCCTCCTTCTCAGCGCATCGGCTCGGGGAACCCCGCCTTCGAGGCCATGAGGAGCTCACTGGCCAAATCTTCAGTTACATCACCCGGATCGGTCATTCCGTCCCCTTCCACCCCGGCTAGAGCCTCTGATGTCCCCCTATCAGTAGATGGCAGAGCCCAAAGGTCTGGGGATACCCCCATGAGCGGTCTCCAACTTTCTGAGGACCCCTCGGAGTCTGTGCCTGAAAAGCCCCCAAGAAAGAAGTTGTGCAAGAGGAAGCACATAGACTCCCAGGACGAGTCTCTCACTTCTGATACCGACCTCGAGGAGTCAGAGGGGTCCCCCAAGTCGTCCTCTGATGACGTCTCTTACTCCGACATCCTGGAGATTTTGAGGAGAGAGGCGACTGGCCATCCAAGACCCCCCTCTGAGGAGGAGTTGGTATTCCTCAAGGCTTTTGGTGCTCAACCCTCTGCCTCCTGGGTGTCTCCACCCTTTGACGAGCTCCTGGATTTAATTCGTTGAATGGTGTGGGAGAATCCTGATTCGGTGGAACCGGTACCCAGACAACCTAATAAGTTTCTTTCAGCTCCCCCGGGGAAGGAATTCCTGTCCAAAGGGGTTTCTGTAGATGCCATGGTGGTGGCGGCGGCCACTCAGCAGGAAGTAGCAGAGTCTTCTTCCTCCATCCATCTGACAAGGAGTCCAGGAGTATGGACCAGTACGGGAAGCGTATCCTTTCGTCAGTGACCTTCACCCTACGGTCGCTGAATTATCTTTGTCATTTTACTCTGCTCCAGAGAGATCTCCTTAAGGAGTTGGGAGATACTCTAATGGGTAACGTACCTGAGGCGTTAGCGCAGACTGTTAACGCCCAGTTGTCTACCCTTGGTTCGATTGTCAACTCGTCCATGAAGCTCATATCTTGTGCAGCTGAAGGGGCGAGTAAGGCAGCTAGTTCAGGAGTGACCCTCAGGAGGCAAGCCTGGATGCGCCTGTGTCATTACGCGGAGGCCTTCAAGTCTTCCTTCACTGACTCCCCCTTTGATGGGTCCTCACTCTTCGGGACCAAAGTGAAAGACACCCTCACCAGATGCGAGCAAGAGGGAAAAGACCCTGTCTGCCGTAGGGGTCCATTTTTCCCTCCCTTCTAGGCCTTACCCCAAGGCTCAGAGAGGAGGGAAGATGTGGTTCAAAAAATCACAGAAGTCTTTCCCTGCAGCTCAAGATGAGTCCCCCTCCAGAGGCAGAGGAGGGGGAGGCTACTCTGGAAGATGTCGCCCCAGGGGCAGAGGAGGCCCCCGCAACTCGGGAGACCGTGATTCCTTTCGCGGGTCTTCCTACCATCGTTCCTGATGTGTTGCCCGACTGTGCTATTCGGGAGCCAGTCGGGGGCCGCATTTCGTTGTACCCAGAAGCCTGGGGAAGCATCACCCAGGATCGATGGGTGCTTCGAATAGTTACCGGAGGTTATACCATCCCCTTTTTATCAGAGCCCTCTCCAGTCAAGAGAATACCGGACGTTCCAGCCAGTCAAAGAGATCAAGCAGCACTAGAAATTTCAAATCTGCTGGAAAAAGGAGTCATCCAATCTGTCCCCTCAGACCAAATCGGATTAGGGACTTACTCAAGACTCTTTTTGGTGCCGAAAAGAACAGGGGACCTGATACCCATTCTGGATCTCAGCCGACTGAATCACTACATTCTGAAGTCCAAGTTCCGAATGGTCACCCTCCAGTCCATTTTTCCGTTGCTGGGAGAAGAAGTATGGATGTGCTCCTTCGACCTTAAGGATGCTTACTACCATATCAAAATGGACAGGGCATCCAGGAGTCACTTACGTTTCCGGCTGGGAGGCAGTCATTTCCAGTTTCGTACCCTGCCCTTTGGTCTCACCACAGCCCCCAGGGTGTTCACCAAGTGTTTGGCAGTGGTGACGGCTCACCTGAGACTTCAAGGATTCCAAGTGTTTCCATACCTGGACAACTGGCTCCTCACCGCCCCCACCAGGCATCTTCTCATTCGAGCCAGGGAAGCTACCATTACCCTCTGTCAACAACTAGGAATTACCTTGAACTGGGGAAAGTCTGCCTTGCTGCCCTCACAGCGTGTCACATTTATAGGCGCAGAGCTAGACACCGTTCGAATGCGAGTGTTCCTGCCCCAAGAAAGGATATGAGTGTTACAGAGTCAGATTCACGCATTGTTACCCCTCAAGAAAGTTCAGGCCAGATGGGTTCTCCAGCTCCTGGGATCCATGGCAGCCACCATCATATTAGTGCCTCTAGCCAGATTACAGAAGAGGCTTCTGCAGTGGCTCCTCTTTGCCCAATGGTCCTTTCAGGAATTTCCCCTTTCTTCCTTGATCCTACTCACGGATCGGTGCAAACAAGACCTCCGTTTGTGGCTATGCTCCACCAATCTGGACGATGGAAAACTGTTTGTTCCTATGGCACCTGTTGCCACAGTGACTATGGATGCCTCCCAGATGGGGTGGGGAGGGGGCATTATCTTGGCAGGACGGTCCACGGCACGTGGCAAGATCACGAGGTACATCTGCACATCAATGTTTTAGAGATGAGGGCGGTGTTACTGGCGTTTGCGAGCACTTCAGAGCTCTCTTCCTCTGGGAACGATTGCAATTCACTCGGACAACATGTCTGTTGTGTGGTACCTGAACAAGCAAGGGGGAACCAGATCTTATCCCCTGTGCAGAGAGGCCATGCGAGTGTGGCAATGGGCAGTGTCTTCCCAAAGGTTTCTAGTGGCAACACACATTCCGGGGAAGGCCTATGTGATAGACAGGCTGAGCAGAGCTATTCTGATGCTTTACGATTGGTCCCTGAACCGCCGGGTTGCGGAACAGATTTTCAGCAGGTGGGGTCAGCCTTGCTGCGATCTTTTTGCCAATCCCCTCAATGCCAAGTGCGGCAACCACTTCACACTGATCCCCCCACAGGGGGAGTCGCCCAGGGACACTCTAGTCCACGATTGGCCCCCCGGTCTGCTATATGCTTTCCCTCCGTTTCCTCTGTTACCAAGAGTGATTCAGAAAGCCATATCCTCGGGAAGCAAGATGATTCTACTTGCCCCACACTGGCCTCGCCAAGTCTGGTTCTCCTTTCTTCATCAATATGCAGTGGACAGTCCTTGGATTCTTGACCCAGTAACAGACCTACTTGCACACATGTTGGGACAGTTCCATCCCTCCCTGCGGACCCTCAGGTTGACAGCCTGGCTACTCCACTTCCATCGTTAGTCAGACTTCATCGTTTTTCACCTGAGGTAGTGCGCATTTTATCCTCTTATAAGTCTTCCACTAGGAAGATTTATTCCAGCAAGTGGAAAAGCTTTTCTATTTGGGATCATGCCCAGGGACTGGACCCTTACACAGCCCCAATTCCTGCTGTTTTGGATCTTTTATCCATGCTCTTTCAGCAGGGTTCTGCTCCTGCTACCATTAAGGTCCAGCTGGCTGCTATTTCTAATTTTCATACCTCTTACGAGCCCTCTCTCAAGGCCCATAAACTCTGTAAGGCCTTTCTGAAGGGCACCTTGTTATGCCGGCCTCCTGTGTCAGAACCTATCATGCCATGGGATCTAAACTTTGTTTTGCAAGCCTTGACTTCCCCACCTTTCGAACCGGCTGCCACCTGTGAATTAAAGTTTCTGTCTTGGAAGGCTGCCTTCTTAATACCATTACATCAGCCAGACGGGTGTCGGAGATTCAAGCTCTGTCCATCAAATCCCCATATTTAATCTTTCATAAGGACAGGGTTTCCCTGAGACCTAATCCGTCCTTCCTTCGTTCCTTAAGTAACATCTACTGTTAATCTCAGTCTATTGAGTTGCCAGTTTTCTTTTCTCAATTTTCCAATAAGGCAAGAGTTTAAATTTCATCAGTTGGACGTACACAGGCAGTTACGATTTTACTTACACAGGACAAAACAACTCCAGAAGTCCGACCAACTGTTTGTGTCCTTTTCGGAAAGTAGAGCAGGTTTCCCTATTTCTAAGATTACAATTTCCAGATGGATTTCAGATTGTATTTCCTTTATCTATTCGTCAGCAGGCAGAAATCTACCGTTCCCCGTTAAGGCTCACTCTACTAGGGCTGTTTCCGCTTCGATGGCTTACCATGTCAGGCTATCTTTGGATGATATTTGTGCTGCAGCTACGTGGGCTTCTCCACACACCTTTATTACTCATTACAAACTAGATGTGGTGTCTAGGGGCCGGGCTTCTTTTGGTTCCACAGTTCTCAGGAGTATCTTCCTTTGAGTTTCCCAGGATAGAGGTGCTGGGGACGCTGTCCCCTGAGTAAGAATGTAGGTGAGATTGGACCACATAACATCAAAAAGTTATGTACTCAACATAACGCTCGATGTATGTGGTCCATCTCACCTCAAATTCTTACGTACACTCCCACCTGCCCCCTTCCTGGAGTATCTGGAGGCAATAATTGGTCTTGAGTACCCTTCAATATTAGTTTTTTCTTTACTACCCTGGATATAGTGTTCTACCTTCCTGGATTGTGGTTGTGTATGAGGTGTGACTGTGGATTGCTGCAAACTAGATCTGGGGCTATGGAGCAGTGCAACATGGGATACCTGTTTAGCCCAGCCAATTAGAGACTTCGTGCTAGAAAATAAAAAGTTGGCTGAGTCGGAGCAGATTCTTGGCTCTGAACCCGTGAGTAAGAATGTGAGGCGAGATGGACCACATAAATCGAGCGTTATGGTGAGTATATAACTTTTTGTTACGTTGTACAAAAATGAGGTACCAGATAAATACCCTCTCTGCAGACTAGCTTTGATAGTCTGGGCGTTAGCAATTCAATTAATTTTAACTCTTCAAGCTTAATGCATTTCATAAGAGCAAAACCTGACTGCAGACAAGTTCATCAGGACCATTATAGATCTACACCCATGGAAACATCATCCAGGAGTGTTAGATAATTTATCCAGCTGTGGGGAACACCAAGTAGATGTGTTTGTTGCCTCTCAGTACAGACAACAAAAGAAAATCTGTTTCAAGATTCCTTGTGGTCAAACCTGGAAGAAAGATGATTTCTCGTCCCTATGAATGGGAATGTTCCTTTTTGCAATTCCTATGATTACCAGAGTTCTTCTAAAGATCCAGAGTGACTCTCCAAAAATTATGGTGGTGGCGCCCTAATGGCCTAGACGGTGATTCTCCCTTTTTTTTTCAGTATGGCCAAGGGAATTCTCTAGCTTCTCCACAGACCAGATTTAATTGCACAAGACAGCCCCCTATCTGCAAACTCTTTAGCTACTTGCCTGGATAATTGAATCCTTTTAACTTATCTTTTTGTCTATGCCCAAGACACAACATCAATAGTCCATCCTTCAAAATCTCTGGCTCCCTCCCAGACTTTTATTCTGACTGCTGATTGGTCAGTCCTGAGGTGATAAAATCATTAGCTATGGTGGAAAATCTTTAATACTTTCTTGCTGCCTTGTGAAGAATCAACGTGTAGGTGTTACAAGAGCAGCAGCAGCCTTTCAGCTCCTTTCTGACTGATAAATGCCCTTTGGGGGAAGTCTTCCTTACAGGAAATTTGTATTTTTAAAGTATTTCGCATGTATGTATGGGGAAAAAAAAAGGGTATTTTATAATCCTGTTGTGTTTTGGGGACTCTTCTCTTTAGGATTTGTGTGCTGCTGGTGTAGACTTTTGAAAAATTTCCTTCTGACCAAATAATTTCAGTGATCCTAGCCGCATCCAGTGCATCCTTCTAACTCACAGCACGGATACTTACCCTGCATATGCTGGTCTGATTTAGTGCAGTTCCTAGAAAGAAAGGAAAATAAGTTTAAAACGATTGCGTTTAATATACTTTGCTAGCGCACCAAAAAAAAAAAATAGCCTTGCTGAATATGTGAGCTAAGTCTGAGTTTCATCTGATGGGTGAACCGGCCAGTGGCCATTTGTTGTTCCTCAGACCACTTGCTCATCTTTTGGGCATCATCTGATGTAGTCCATTTTGGCCACTATGAACCAGAGGTCATCCACATCCTCTTAGGATGTTAAGTGTCTGGACCAATCATGGAAGAACCATCTTTATAGGAACTCGAGAGTTTTACTGTGAGATGCTGCTCGTTTCCAGAGATAGATGTCTTCTGAGGACAAAGATTCCTCTGCTAGTTGGTCTCTGAAGATATCTGTTAAGGTAAAGCAAAATGTTAAACATTGTGTACCTGAAAACATGGTACTGATAAGTAAAGATGATTTTCTTACCTTGGATAGTAAATTTACAGACAGTCAATCCTAGTAACAGCCTTCAGTACCTGTTTAGCATGTCACTTGAAATATCCCTGAGGAGCTCTGGTCTTCATACTTCCTTTAGAGGTAATTTTTTTTCCGTAGTTATTGTTTCCACTATATTGAGGATGTTTTATTGTGTGTAGTAAGTGGTTTGGCCTCATTCAGCACCATTTCCTCCACTAGTGCCAGCCTTTAAGGAGGCATATTAGATTGCTTATAAAAATTCTGATTTGCGGTCTTTAGACCCATAGAAGCTTATAGGCTTTACAAAGTTTCTTAAGTCAAGCACTTATTTTTCTTTTGAGTTTCCTCCATATGGGCATAGAAGGGAAGGCTTGGATACCGTAGATTGATGTTGCAGTTTTTTATTCTTCCACTTGATCATTTGGAAATGTTCACCATATTGATCACTGCTGTAGTAGCCTTGATTGTATGGGTTATATTCTGCCAAGGATGTAATAGCTGGCCAGTTTCCAAAGCTTCAAGCCACTTTCCATGTGATCAGTCCTTTAGGCAGCTTGAGCTGAGCTGCCTACAAATACAGGTTTGAGTGCGAAACCCTTCAGAGCTTTCTGGCCACCAAATGGAGTGCTCCTCTGCGGATATTAGAGGGGTTAACAATGTGCTTGCTCTGTTTCACTGCTGGGCAGAAATTTCCTTTGGGGAAAAACCTTCCATATTACAGCATTTATTGTTGAAATGTACTTTCCTGGTTAGGAAAGTTATTTTTCTTCCAGGAGACTGTTTTTTAATGAACTCTCTGGAGATGTAACTGTACTTTTACACAAGACTAATTTCCTCTCCATTTAAAAGTTGTTAAAAACAGTTTTAAAACAATTTTTTCCATTTGAAGCAATTGTGTTTAATACACTTCACCAGCCCCAAAAAGTAAAGTATAGTGCTTTTTACTGTGTATTGGGGAAGAGTGACTTTTACGGCTTTAAAATTTTACCTGCTTGTGCTGGTTGTTTTTATCAGGAAAGAGGCACTATTTTTGGCTTGCCTATTGAAAAACTACTGATGATGTAGTCAGTCCTCATTCTAACCACAAAAAGAAAAATTTAAGCAAACAGCATTTGCCACCATAGTAGACTCTGCTGTGGCCAAAGCTGGTTCCTCAGACCACTCCTTTTTTTTTTTTTTTTTTTAACCCCAGATCACTCTGGTGTAGCACCTACAAGCTACTATGTACCATTGGTTAGGCAAGTCCTCTGTTGCTGTGAGGTCCCCTTAGTGGGCAAGGGAGAGCCAGTCCAATCCGTCCTGGTTATAGGAGCAGGGAAGTCTTCCCTTTGGAGCCAGAATGTTATGCCCATCCCTGGGGAGGCTGCTGCTACCATTACCAACCATGTTGGCCCCACTTTGTGTCATAAAAGCCCCGAGAAAACTAATCCTGTATCTGCTCCTGTTCAGATTTCCCTGAACAGGACAGGAGTATTTTGTTAAGTCTGGCTGAGGCTCTAATTCAGGCTGTTGATCCTTCTGATAAAGGTGGTTTCTGTTTAAAAAAAAAAAGGGGGTTCCTGTTTTCTTGAGGAGATTCATTAGTTTGAATCTTGACAGAAGGATGATGGGACAGATGCAGAGTTTTCTCTTCACATCTCTGATTCATAATTAGAGGAGAGCGTAATACCTTATTCTTTCTGTGAGAGTTTCCCTTTGTTTGTGACTATTTCCAGAATGTGCCATTATTTTCAGAGGAAGAGCACTGACGTTTCTCAGTCCCTCAGAAAATACTATGAGAAGTAACAAATGAAATTTCTGGAAGAGTTACCCATCCTTCCCATGCTGTCATCACTGGAGTGTGCGTCACCACTTGCTTTTTTCTGGTAGTTTGCATGCTCTTCCTAAGAACAGCAGATTGTATGAAATCCATCAGTCTTTTTAACTTTTTATACACTCAGCCCAAACCTGACTCAGCTGCTAAAGCTGTAGTTAATCCTACTGCTGCTCAACATTTAGTTTACTCCAGTCCTACACTTTGTGACAGAGATGGTAAAATATTTAAGTATGGAGAAAGTCTGTGCATATGCAGCTTTGATTTTCAGAATATTGAATTGCCAGGCTCATATGTTAGTTTATTCTATTTGTGAAAGTATGAGGAATGTTTTGTCTACAGTGCTCCTTATGAGGAAAAATCTGCTTTAAATGGTTCAGTTTCTTCCATGTGACAGGTAACTCATTATTTCAAGTGTACGACTGCTATTTCCATCAGGGCTATGGCCACTGGTACTGTTTTGAGAAGGTTTGCTTGGCTGTGTTCTTAGAACCTCCCAGATTATTTGAAAAATGAGATTTTAAATTCTCCTTTTGGTACAGATTAAGTTTTTGGTCCGTGTGCTGTAGAGGTCATCAAAATGTGATGAGAGCAACTATTTCCAGTGCCCATAACAAGAGTTTTTCTTACATATACTAAACCATTTAATACTTTCTTAGTAAATCACTTAGTTTTTGCCAAGATGTGAGTAAATAGTTTCTCCTTTGTTTTGTTTCAGATGTTTGAATCTTTTGTTTGTCGTTTTAAAATCAAATAAAGTTAAAAAGATGTGATGAGAGGGGCATGCAGTTGTGACAGAAAACAAAAATAAGCAATGGCAAGGGGGTTCCAAAAAGAAGACAGGGATCCCTAAAACATAGGACAGTGTAAGTGTAAAAGTCTATTATGGTGGGTCAACCCTTTTTCATTTTCCACAGAGAGTGTGTTTCTTTGAGAACTAATCCTTCCTTTATGCCTAAAGTGGTATCAGAGTTTACTTTAAGCCAGTCTGCGTTATCTCCCTGATGTTCATCATGCATACAGCTGCAGTCATAACAGATGGGTTTTCCTGCCGTCAGGCGGGTCCTCGGTCGGCCGAATTCCAAAGTCTAGGTCCGGCGTCGGTTGTCGTTGCTTCTTCCCTGACGTCAGTGCGACAGGGGGTATAAAAGAACCAGCCGACGCCATTTTCTCCAGTCTTTCTTGCCGCGCGGTGCCCGAAGCAGAAGCAGTTCGCAAGTGCCGGTCGGCCAGCTCCTGAGATTACGAATATTTTTCAACTGAAGTCTTCTTGAAAGCTAAGTATCCCATTGGGGAAACTTTTCTTGCCTCAGACCGATGTCAGACAAAGTTAATAATTGCATTTCATGTGGGAAGCAAATACCGCATAAGGATTTTCATTCCCTCTGCATACCTTGCTTAGACCCAGATCACGACATCTCGGCCTGTCGTTTTTGTGCTACATTCAACAAACGCACTATTAAGCATTGGGCGGAGTTCGCCCAACACTATTTTGGCAAAAAATTTAATTACATTATGTCGTCGGATACTCAGACTCCAGTTTTGAGTAAAAAGCGCAGAGATAAGGACCGACATACGAGGTCCGCGACTTCTACCAACACCACGCCAAAGCCGACTACTGGTGGTCCGGTTCTCAGTGAGGCGTCTACGCAGCCCCTGACTACTGACGACACATCATTGGCGGTGTCTTCTATGCTCGAAGTCGCAGGCTCTTTGGCCCATACCCCGGCTACAGATACCGAAGCCACTCTTGGCGGTGAAACTCAGAGTTTAGACAGACCTGCCACCTCTCAAGGTGTCTACAGGCCTTCCTCTTCTTTTTCCATCAAGGCTTTCATTAAGTCTAAGGCAGCCATGCATACTAAAATACAGGCTCCACAGGGCCCTTCTCAAAGCCCCATGCCTAAAAAAACAGATGCTCAAAATGGCTGAGGATTTGATTACTCTTATCAGGGGTTCCCAACCTCCCCCCCCCCCCGGACAAAAGGCCCAGAGTGGAGGAAGAATCCCCCTCCTCGGACCAGGCCTCCATTATTTCAGACCATTCTGAAGACCAGGAACATTCTTACTCCCCTTTTGAAGATTCTGAAGCAGAGGAGTCCATTCCCTCTGTCTCCCCCCCCTGAGGATTACTCTTTTGGGGAAACCTTACATACCTTGAGGGAACACTTCCACTGGGAAGGCCAAGAGTATTCAGACTCCAAGAAAAGGCTTAGGGATTTCCTCTTACTCCCTCAGCACAGGCCTCTGGCTATACCTCCTGTCTTAGACATTCTAGATGATGTGTATTCGGAGGCCTGCCTTAACCCAGATTCTTTACCTCCAGCTCCAGTCAAGCCAGACAGGTATTACCGGGTTCCTGACTCACACCAATTCCTATACAAAAGCCATGCGGCCGACCCAGAAACTATTTCACAGGATCCCAAGGGAATTGAGGCTTCCACTGCTAAAAATCCATTACCTTCAGAGAGAGATTCCAGAGCTTTAGGAAGGTGGGGGAAAAGGTATACACCTCGGCCACCTTAACCATGAGAGCATTAAACTGTCAGTTCCATATGTTAAAGTACCAACAGTTTATGTTATCACAGTTGAGAAGCAAAATGTCACAACCTGAACAACCAGACTTGAAGGAGTTGCAGGATTTGATACATAGTGCAGAACAAGTGGGTAAACATACCTTGCAATGTGGTTTTGATGCTTTAGAGGCCTCATGTAAAGCTGCTGTTACAGGATCAGTCGTACGTAGACATGCCTGGCTCAAAGAGCAAACCTTACCAGATCATGTCAAGGCTAAATTACTAGATGCCCCTCTGCAAAAAAGATGTATTGTTCGGTGTTAAAGCTGAGGAGGTATTAAAGAAAATGGAGGAAAAGGCAAAATCAATGCAAACAGTGAAAGATTTCCTACAGGTACAACCTCCACGTTTCAGTAGAAATTGGCCTTCCAAAAATTGGTCCTTTCCAGCCACGGACAGACCCCAAAGAGGTAGATACAGGTGCCCAAGGGGCAGAGGACAATCTCAAGGATCATTTAGAGGCAGACAATGGCAAGCACCTACACAAAGTGGTGGTGAGGATAGTTCACAGCCATTCAGAAAGCAGAACCAATGACTTTCCCCTTTGCATGCCAAGCAAGGCTCAAATGGCAGCACCTTTAGGCGGAAAACTGGCATTATTTTCGAAAAATTGGCATATTGTCACAAAAGACAAATGGATCCTGGACATTATAGACAGAGGCTACAGATTCCACTTTCACACCCTTCCAAAAATGAGAGGCATGCCAAACCTGCCACACAATCAAAGGGCAGAGGCACAAAAACAAATTTCAGATCTCATGGACATGAAAGCTATTCAAGAGGTACCTGCACAAGAACAGGGTCAAGGTTTTTATTCCAGACTATTCCTGGTACCAAGGAAGGGAAAAGATTGGAGACCTATTTTGCACCTATCCATCCTAAACACATTTTTACTTGTGCCAAAATTCAAGATGCTCACATTACAGCAGCTTCTTCCCATGTTGGGCAAGGAGTCTTGGCTGGTAACATTGGACCTCAAGGAGGCATACCTGCATGTCCCAATCAGACAAGATTGCAGAAGATACCTCAGATTTCTTGCAGGTTCAACCCATTATTAATTTTCTGCATTACCCTTTGGCTTATCTACTGCACCCAGAGAGTTCACGAAATGCCTGGCATCAGTAATTGCCTACTGCAGACTTCAAGGGATACAAATATACCCATATCTGGACGACTGCCTGATCCAAGCGGACAGCAAGCACATACTTCTGAAACATCTGGCGTTTGTAATAATGTTGTTGAATTCTCTGGGGTACACAGTCAACAAAAAGAAATTGAGGCTAATACCCTCTCAAACAATAATTTTCCTGGGTGCCAGCTTGGATACAAACACCCAGATGGCCTACCTCACGCCAGAGAAACAAGGGCAACTAACTCAATACTTCAAAAAACTGGCAACTTTCACCAGGCTGACTGCAAGGAAAATCCTGCAGGCTCTGGGATTCATGGCATCTTGCATCCTACTAATCCCATGTGCAAAGCTGCATATGAGAAAACTTCAATGGTACCTAAAAAAAACCTGTGGTCTCAACACAGCCGCAATTTGGAAACAATAATACCACTGATTCCATGTCTTCAAAAGGAATTTCTGTGGTGGGCTCAAGCATGCCAAAGAAACACAGGTCTCCCATTCTGCAAGCCTCAAGCAAATCAAGTCATCACAACAGACGCCTCGGACTACGCTTGGAGGGCGCACATGACAGATCGGTGCATTCAGGGCAAATGGTCCCAAAAAGAAAAGCACCTACACATCAATCAAAAGGAAATGCTAGCAGTAATAAATGCTATTATAGCTTTCAAAGACCTACTGCATCCAGGCCAGCTACTGATAAGGACAGACAACACCACAGTAATGTGGTACATAAACAAACAGGGAGGAACCCATTCATACCCCCTATGCAGGCTAGCCATATCTCTTTGGAACATGGCTCTGGAATTACAAATCGAACTTCAAGTACAGTACCTGCCAGGCAAAGAAAACACGCTGGCAGACAACCTAAGCAGAAATATGACAGATGCACATGAATGGAAGTTGCATCCTCAAGTGTTTACAAAGATAATTCAAGCATGGGGAAGGCCAGACATAGATCTCTTTGCCTCCCACAGAAATCACCAGTTGGCAAAATTCTGCTCAAGGACATTTCACCCACAGGCCTGGAAAGTGGACACACTCTCTTTCAGTTGGACAACAATGACAGTTTATGCCTTTCCACCTCTTCCTCTGCTGCCCAAAGTTCTAATAAAAACCAGAGCAGACAGACCAAAGATGATTCTCATTGCTCCAGACTGGCCAAGACAACACTGGTACCCACTCCTGAGAAGCCTGACGCATTCCCCACCATGGATCCTGCCTCTAATGCCTCTTCTACTGACTCAGCACAACTTCAAAACCCTTCACAGTCAGCTGAAAACACTCAGTCTAGCCGCATGGAAAATTCCTTAAATTCACAACAGATCCTACTCTCCAAGGAGGTGCAGGATGTCATTTTTGAGGCCAGAAGGCCTTCTACTAGAAAAGCCTACTCTGCAAAATGGAAACGGTTTTGTGCCTGGAATGAGAAAAAGGGTCAGAACCCTGGAATACTGAATTTACCTCAAATATTACAATACCTAGCTGAGATGCTAAGCAGTGGACTTTCATTCTCCTCCATCAAAATCCATGCCTCAGCCATTTCTGCGGAATACAGCACTGATCCTCCTTTTATTCTCTCACCCCCTCTTAAGACAGTTCCTCAGAGGGGCTAAGAATATAAAACCCCCAAGGAAACAACCAGTACCTGCTTGGGACCTCAATTTCATTCTAGAAAAACTGACCATGCCTCCTTTTGAGCCAGCTGCTTCAACAGAACTGCAATATTTGTCCTGGAAAACAGCCTTCCTTCTGGCTATCACCTCAGCTCGCAGGGTTTCGGAACTACAAGTCCTCATGGCTGTGCAGCCTTTCATCATTTTCCATCAGGACAGAGTTTCCTTACGAACCAATCCGTCCTTTATGCCAAAGGTAGTATCCAGGGTAGCCTTGAATCAGGCTATCCACTTACCTACCTTTTACCCTAATCCTCAAAAGAAAGGGGAGAGACTACTACATTCCTTGGACATTCACAGACAGCTGCATTATTATTTGGACAGAACAAAGCCTTTCAGAAAATCAGAGCAACTCTTTGTGTCCTATGCTACAGGGAGCTCAAGAGAAGTCTATTTCCAAACAGACAATTTCAAAATGGATAGCCCACTGCATACGTTTTTGTTACTCTTTTCATGATAAAACTGTACCTGCAGGCATCAGATCTCACTCCACAAGGGCCACAGCTACTTCTGCAGCTTTCCTCAGGGGGGTTCCTACCCAAGGATATTTTGGAAGCAGCCACTTGGAGTTCTGTACATACCTTCTCCTCCAAGCACTATCACCTACCATTATACTCCAAATCTAGAGCAGGCTTTGTCACTGCAGTCTTGCAGGGCATCCTGGCTCCTCCTAGTTCCACCTAGTGCCTACCACCCTTTTTTAGCTTTGGGATTTTACCCATCTGTTATGACTGCAGCTATATGCACGATGAACATAGTACAGTTTTGTACCTACCATAAATGTAGATGTTCGAGTGCTAATACAGCTGCAGTCCAGGTTTCCCTCCCTCCTTCCCCTCTTGGGACAGGCCTAATGGCTAACACCTCCTCATACAACCTGATTGGTCTATTCTTTTATGGTGTATTTGCTTGCAACTACTGTTTTTTGATTATATTGCATTGCATTATTACATAAATTTATGTATTGCCTTCCTTCTGGGGGCACCTGACATCTGGGGCAAGAAAAACTGAAGAAAATGGCGTCGGCTGGTTCTTTTATACCCGTTGCACTGACGTCAGGGAAGAAGCGACGACAACCGACGCCGGACCTAGACTTTGGAATTCGGCCAACTGAGGACCCGCCTGATGGCAGGAAAACCCATCTGTTATGACTGCAGCTGTATTAGCACTCGAACATCTGCATTTATGGTAGGTACAAAACTGTACTTTTTCTTTCCTGAACCCAATAATGGAGGAGAGAAAATTCTCTTTACCTTGGATTTCCATCGTCAACTCTGGTACTATCTATGCTAACAGAACTAAATCTTTCAGATCTTTGGATCAATTGCTCATTTCCCTTAAGGGTAAAAAGAAGGGACAACATGTCAAAACAGACTATTTTCAAATGGTTGTCCCAGGCTTTTGGAAAAGGTTGGATTCTAGAAGTATTCTGGAAGGTGCAACATGATCATCTGTACATAATTTTCCAAAGCACTATAAGTTTGATTCCTTCTCAAGGTCTAGAACAGGCTTTGCAAGGACAATTCTCCAGGGGCTACTGGATTCTACTTCACCTCCCAAATGCAATAATCTAGGGTAGTTTAGGAGACCTGCTGGTGGAATGAAGTAGTACAGGAGAGTATATAGAGAAAGAGGTTGGCGAAGCAAAAGTGGGATTGTCAGAGAGATGAAGTAGACAAGAGTATAAGGAGATGAGGTGCATAGCAAAGAGAGGTGGCGAAGGCCAAGGATAAGGCGCATTAAGAGTTGTATGAAAGGATGGACACTAAGGAGGGAGAAAAGGACCTGTACTGATTGGCTAGACAGAGGGACCGAGCTAGTAAAGATGTGCAGCAGGTAAGTGCTCAACCTGTGGGCACAAGATACCCCTCCCCCCAACACCCTCATTTCCTGTGTATTTATTGTCTGGATCCTTCCCATTTATGGGACAGCTGAAGTATCTGTGCTGCCTTTGATACCATAGCACTTCAAGGCAGAAGGAAGAAACTTATTCTCAGAGGCTTACTTCCCCTTCGTATAGCGTCCAAAATGTCCTTTGAGGCCAAAGTACCTTCCACCTTTCCTTCTTAGGAACACACGCACACAAGCAAGTCATGCAACACGTATTAAAGGAAAACTTGCTCACTTCCACACAGCATGGCTTTCGCCCACAACACAGTGCTACAACTGCTCAGCTATCCTTCATCCATACCATCTCTCTGGCAAGAGATAACAATAGACTAGTCTCCTGTCTTTTCGTCGACCTCTCTAAAGCTTTTGATACGGTCACTCACTCCTTAACAAACTATCCAACCTCACCTTTTCCACTGCTACTGTTGCCTGGTTTCCTAGCTACCTCTCTGAGCGTAAGCAATCAGTGAGATGGCTTTCAGCACTCTCCCTTCCTCTCCCAGTTAGGATGGGTGTCCCCCAAGGGTTTATTCTTGGCCCATTACTCTTTAACATTTTCACTCCTCTACTCCTCCTGCCCTCAGTTTTCCCTCATACTGTACGCTGATGACTCCACTGTCATCACCATCTCAGAAACCCCCTCAGAGCTCATCACTGCTACTCAAGAATCCTTCAACTCTGTTGAAACCTGGCTTTCTCAAAATGTGCTTATTCTCAACTGTATATATATATATATATATATATATATATATATACATATATATATATATATATATATATATATATATATATATATATATATAAACTCCTTTTTCTTCCTAAAAACCTCTCATACCACAAAACCAAATGTTCAGTAGTATCGCTTGACAACACCTCCATCACTGTTGAAAACAACACAAAAGTCTTATGTGTCATAATTGATGATCAACTTAAATTTGACTTGCATATAAACAACTGTATTAAAACAACTCACCAGAAACTAGGGCTTCTCTAGTGAAAGAAAGTTCCTCACCACCAAAGCTAAAATCACTCTCTCTCATGCCTACCTCCTACCTAGCCTATTCTACAGCTCCCAGATTCTTACAACACTAACGTCTACATTACTTACTAGCCAAGATAGAGACAACTTACAGTAAGGTAGCAAGATTTGCAGCACAACACCCCTATAAATCTCACCACTGGCTAGAGCTTCCCCACCAGCTTCTCTCTCAACTCCTTATAGTCCACTCCTTCCTCTACCAGAAATCTTACTGTCCCAACCGATCTCCTCTCATCTCACATTACAACCCTGCCAGGCTGCTACGCAGCTCCCACCAAGACCTGCTAAAAATACATAAACCCAACAACAAATCTAGTCAAAACCTCCTATAGTTACCACCCTTTTATATCATGGAACAAACTTCCTCTTGAAATCTTATCCCAAAAAAACTTTACGCAGTTCAAAGCTGCAGCAAGAGAATATCTAAAAACTCAGTGGTCTTGCCTCTGTACACAACCTCTTTAAATCCTGGACAGTCCTACTAGGGCCCTTGCATGCCTCAACAGCTTTGATTTTTATATCATAATCGTCAGTAACCAGGTTATGTTCTCCTATTGTATAACAGAAAAACTGTAATAAAATGAAATTGTGATATTTGCATAGCTGGTTTTAGGTTGACCATAGTCTGTAATTAGATTCTGGAAATTGTGTTTTCTCTAATTGTCACTGTGTTGACTATTCTCTGTAAAATCTAATCTGAAGTAGTTTACTTCATTTGGTCTTCAACCTGTGGGGTACCGGATCCGAGCTGGCAATCTCACTAGCATCTGCTCTGAGCTCCAAGCTGCTCCCCTTACCCATATTGCACCTCCACTACCTTCCAACCCCTAGATCTTGTTTGCCGTGGTTTGCTGAAGCATCGTGATCTCCTGAGCTCCAAGTAATAAGTGGGTTTTTGAAAGCTTTTAAGAAGCTTTTTTTCTCTAAATCTTAGTATAGTGTGTTAGCGTAGGTTCCCCTTCTCCCATCGCTGGTGCATCGTGAAATTAAACTTTGTTGTTGTTTTAGCTTAGTTTGTTAGTGTACTTCTTCCCCTCTCCCCTCAGTGTGTTCTGTGTGCTTGAATGTGGAGAGTGGTTTAAGTGAGAAAACTAATACTTTTTTCTCTCCTTGTTTTCCCTCTCTTGTGTAAGTGGATGATAGTAGCATGGCTGATGAGCCTGTGTTTAAAAGGTGCACCGTGTGGCCATAAATTGTCTCCAGCAGATGGCCACACTTTGTGTAATGTGCTTGGGCATTGCCCATCTTAAGTACTGACTGCTCTATATGCGCGGATTTTAACCCATGCGCAATCAAGGACAGGAAGGCTAAGTTGGCCCTGAAAGGCCTTCTTCCCACTTCTGAGGCTGTTGCCTTGTCCTCTACTTCGGTCACAGCAGCTACTGTGGCCGCCTCTCCTTCCTCTCTTGCCCTTGCTTCTCCTCCCTCCCAGGCTGGGACTCAACCTCCCGTTTCAAAGCCTGGGGAAGTGGAACAGAAAAGGGGCAGAGAGGAGAGAGAGCCAAAATCCAGACCTGAGAAACGTAAGAGGTCCCCTGACCTCCCTTCACCCTCTAAAAGGCAGCATAAGATCCATGACTCCCCTCTGCTCCGATCTCCGAGATTTTCCTCAGAGCTGGAGGAGACGCGCTTTCCATCTAGGGCCTTGGTTTCTCGACCCGCAAGGTCAGAGTCCGTGGCCTCGTCGAGGTCCACACAGCCCTTATTGGAAGTAGACATGGATAAAATCATGAAGAGGTTCATTCATACTCAGATCCAGATGGGGGGTCTTGCCAGCCCCCTCTCCCCTTTTTTATACCGTTTTCTCCTTCTCCGATCCGTCCACCGGGTTCGGAGTACTCTGATTGAGGATGGCCTTAGTCAGGGGGTCGGCAGTGATGGTACTTGCTTCCTTGACACCAACAGCTGCCTGGAGCATGTCTGATCTGAGCCGTAGCTTGGGTGTTGGATCCAAGAGAGCGGAACTTTTTTCATCGACTCTGGCTTTGTCAGGCCAAGTTCCCTCCCTCAGAGCTCCGTCCACTTTGGGCCCGGCTCCAATTCTCACGTCTGATCTGGAGAGACCGGCTTCCTTATTGGTTCCCCAGGAGGTTTGTTCTCCCTCCGCATTCAGTGTGGTAGAAAGGGTTCTCTCCCTCAGCATTCAATGTGGTAGAAAGGGTTCTCTCCGCTGGATCGAGACACTTAACTATCCCCTCGGACTCTGCCCTGACCCCCTTGGCTCTTTCTACAAATCCCATCATTTTTACCAGAGGGACAGCCCATGCTGAAAAAGCCCCAGATGGTTCCACCCTGAGGAACAAGTGGCTTGCGAGTACCCCCCGGCCAGAGAGCTCCACTGGGAATGTGCCTCGCAAGCATATGTGTAAGAGGAGGCACTTGAACTCCCCCGAGTCCCTCACCGAGGATACAGATTTGGATGATGGGAAGGTTCCCCCAGGTCACCTCCTGAGGATGTCTCCTTTGGAGACATCATGGAAATCCTTCGCCAATGGGGAGGTTCGTCTGCCCACAAACCTTCTTCTGGCGAGTCCGTGTTCCTGGAAGCTTTCGGCACGGGCCCATCTACTTCCTGGTTGTCCCCTACCGCAGATCCCTTGGTGGACCTGGTCACCTCACGGGCCTGGAAGGAGCCGGACACCATGGAACTAATCCCTAAAAGGCCTGATGAGATTTTGAGTCCACCTTCAGGTAGGCCAGTGTGGAACAAGGGCTCCCTCATAGATGCTATGGTGGTAGCAGCCACAAAGAAGGAACTAGCTCAAGAGTTCCTCTGTTCATCCACC
The DNA here is from genome assembly GCF_019279795.1 of Protopterus annectens. NCBI lineage: Eukaryota > Metazoa > Chordata > Ceratodontiformes > Protopteridae > Protopterus > Protopterus annectens. The sequence continues at coordinate 120,199,267 of NC_056749.1, forward strand.
TGACCGAGAGTCGAGGATGATGGACCACTTAGGGAAGTGGGTATATGCTTCAGCTACCTTTTCTGTTGGGGCGCTGAACTACCTGGCCTACGTCACGAGACTCCAGCGCGATCTGGTCAAGGAGCTGGCAGAATCTCCCCCCAAGTCCATGTCGCAAGAGGACAGGGACTCGTTCTGCGTGAGGATGGCCACTTTGAAAGCAGTCTCCAACACGTCCATGTAACTCCTTTCACATGCTACTTAAGGAGCGGCTAGGATGGCTGGGTCTGACGTGTCCATGAGGCGCAGCACCTGGCTTAGACTATGTCAGTTTTTGGAACCTTTCAAGGCGTCCTTTGCCAATGCCCCTTATGACGGCTCAACTCTCTTTGGTAAGACCATCAGAGACTTTAGTCCAGAGTGAGAAGGACTGGAAGACACTGTCTGCCATCAGCATCCACTTTTCAATCCCTCAAAGATCCTTTTCCCGGAATCAGAGAGGGCAAAAAAGATGTGGTTCCTGAAGTCACAGTATTCCCGGGACACTCGGGGCTCTTCTTCCCCCAGAGGCAGAAGGGGACAGGATGGACACCTGCCCAGAGGCAGAGGAGGTCCAAGGAATTTTGGGTCTTGAACCTTTCTTGGACAGGCCCGGACAGCAACCCTGAGGGGTTGCCTGACTGCTCTACTCTGGAGGCAGTCTGGGGACGATTATCCTTGCACCTGGTGGCATGGGAGTCCATAACATCAGACCACTGGGTGCTTTTGATCATATCCAGAGGATACTCTATCCCCTTTGTGGTTCTTCCCAAACACCTCCCGGACGTACCGCCCATACAAAGAGAGGCAGAAGCACAGGAAATTTCCAAGCTGCTAGGAAAACAAGCCATTGAAACTGTCCCCCCAGATCAGTCCAGATTGGGCTTTTACTTCAGGTTCTTTTTGGTGCCAAAGAAAATGGGGGACTTAAGCCCCATTCTGGACCTATCTACCTTGAACCTTTCTGTTGCTAAAGAAAAATTCTGTATGGTCACATAACACTCCATCAAGAGAGCAACTGGATGTGCTCGTTAGACCTCCAGGATGCTTACTATCACATAAAGATGCACAGAAGCTCCAGGAGGTTCCTCCACTTCCGGCTAGGTGTCGATCTTTACCAATTTCAAGCCCTACCATTTGGTCTCACCACAGCCCCCAGGGTGTTCACCAAAGTGATGGTGATGATAGCGGCTCACCTGAGGCTTCAGGGGATTTGGGTCTGTCTGTACCAGGACGATTGGCTCCTCACTGCTTCCACCAAGCATCTACTTTCTCAGACCAGGAATTATTTCTTAAAGCTTGCCCTGCATTTGGGGATCACAATCAGCACATCCAAATCACTTCTAAATCCTGTCCAGGTGATGCACTGGGGCAAGGATAGATACATTACAGTGCAAAATCTTCCTGACCTTAGAGTACAAAACCTGAGGATGCAAGTCTCTCTGATCTACCATTCTCATCTTCCGTCAGCGGAATGAGTGTTGAGGGCATTAGGTTCAATGGTGGTGACCATAATGCTTCTTCCGTGATCCTGGTTACATATGAAAATTCTACAGTGGACACTAGCTGTACAGTGGTTCCTGTTGAACTTCCGTTGTCATATCCAGTGCAACTCAGTGGAGTCTGTCAGTCATCCCTTCTCTGGTGGATGTGTTCTCCGGATATCTTGGAGGGATGACCCTTTGTTCCAGCCCCTGTCCAAGCCACAGTGACCACGGACACCTCCCAAATCTCGGGGGGAGCATTGTTTGGGCAGGACGGTCCAAGACCTGTGGTTCCCTGTAGAGACCAGCTTACACATAAACGTTCTAGAGATGAGGGCGATCCTTTTAGAGTTGCAGGCCCTTCATGCCTTTCTCCTCTGGGTGCCATTGCAATTCAGTCAGACAACATGCCAGTGGTCTTGTATATCAACAAACAGGGATGGACCAGATCTTTACCCCCTTTGTCGCAAGGCCATAAGAGAGTGGGAATGGGTGATCTCCTCCACCGGTTGTTTTCTCATGGCAACGCACATTCCGGGACAGTCCAACATTCTAGGGGACAGGTTAAGTCAGACTATTCTGATGCCTTACGAGTGGTCTCTGAATCTTTAAGTAGCAGAGCAGATCTTCGTGGAGTGGGGTCAGCCTTGCTTTGATATGTCTGCATCTCCTTCCAACTTGAAGTGCAGCAAGTTTTTTGCTCTGCACCCCTTGCCAGGGGAGTCCTCCAGAGGTGCTGTAGTCCATGCTTGGCCTCTCTGTCTTCTGTATGCTTACCCTCCTCCAGTACCTCATATTCCGAGGTTTCTACAGAAAGCTTGTTGACTGTGGAGCAAAGTGATCCTCATTGCCCCGTTTTGGCCTTGCCAGGTATGGTTTCTCTTCCTTTGGTCTCACCTTCTGGCTCCGCCCTGGATCTTGGATACCATTCAAGATCTGATTTCACACCCATCGGGGGTTCCTCATCTGAACCTGGACAGTTTGAAGCTCACAGGTTGGCTGCTCCAGTTCCAGTGATCGCTAGGACTCCTGGATTATCCTCTTCAGTTAGGTCTATTCTGGTGGCTGCTCATAAGTCTTCAACCAGGAAGGTTTATCGCAGTAAATAGAAACTTTCCTTTTGGGCCTCTCAAAGGAGTTTAGACCCCTTCATGGCTCCTATTTCTGCCATTCTTGATTTCTTAGTTGATATTTTTTAACAGGGAGCTAGTTCTTCTACTGTCAAGGTTCAATTGACTGCCATTTCTCATTTTCATGTGGGTGAGAATTCTGCCTCACTAGCCTCCTCCAGACTGTGTAAAGCCTTTATTAAAGGGACTTTTCTGTTACGCCCCCTGTCAAGGATCCTATTCTCCCATGGGACCTTACTATGGTTCTTCAAGCTCTGGTCGCTCCACCTTTTGAACCCACTGCAACCACAGATCTAAAATTCTTATCTTGGAAAACAACATTTCTGGTGGCTTATCACATCTGCTGAAGGGTTTCAGAACTGCAAGCCTTGTCCGTCAAAGTTCCTTACATGATTTTCCACAAAGATAGTTTCCCTTCAGACCAATCCATCCTTTCTTCCCAAGGTGGCATCACTAGTTAATATCAATCAAACCATCAGCTTACCGGTTTTCTTTCCTAATTTTGCTAACAAAATGGAATACAAACTCCACTTGTTGGATTTTCATACAGTTACAATTTTATTTACACAGGACCAAAAACTTCAGTAGATCTGATCAACTGTTTGTGTCCTCCTATAAACCCAAGCCTATCTCCAAGGTCACTATTGCTAGGTGGAGTTCCTCATGCATCCTTCAGGTCTGTAAGGACAGAGGCATGTCTCCTCCAGGTCAGGTGAAAGCTCATTCCACTAGGTCCTTGGCTACTTCTGTAGCTTTTTGGTCTAAAGTTTCATTAGATGATTGATGTCCTTCAAGAATGCAACTGCAGTCCTGACATATGGGTTGTCCTGCCTCAGGCAGCCCCTCGGTCGGCCGGATTCCAAAGTCTGGGTCCGGCGTCGGCTGATGTCGCCTCTTCCCCTACGTCAGAGTGGCTGGGGTATAAAAGCATCAGTCGACGCCATCTTCTTCAGTCTTTCTTGCCACGCAGTGCGCGAAGCAGAAGCAGTTCACAAGTGCCGCTCGGCCAGCTCCTGTGTTTTCAGTTACCGAAGTCATCAAAAAGCTAAGTACCCCGTTGGGGAACCTTTTCTTGCCTCAGCCGATGTCAGATAAAACTGCAAAAGTTAATAATTGTTTGTCTTGTGGTAAACAAATACCTCATAAGGACTTCCATTCTTACTGCCTTCCCTGCCTGGGCCCAGACCACGACGTCTCGGCCTGTGCTGCCTGTGCTTACTTCAATAAGCGCACACTCAGGCGCCGGGCAGATTTTGTTGAAGACCTTTTTGGGGAAAATTTCTCCTATATCATGCCGTCGGAACAACCGACAACACATATTTCCAAAAAACGGAATGACCGGGACCGACATTCTCGGCCCACGACTTCCACAGACGCAACACCAAAGCCTACCGCGAGTGCATCGGTCTCTTCGGAGCCGGTAATTCAACCGCTCCAGACCGCGACACCGCTTTACCGCACACTTCGGCCCCGGAGGTTGCCCCTGTGCCGGTTGTTGATTTTCCTCCTGAAACCGAAGCCCAGGATTTACCAGATACCATACCGGTGGATAAAGTTACTCCAGCACGTGGGGCAGCTAGGCCTCCGGTCTCTGTCCATCAAGGTTTACACACATGCTAAGGCTGCCAGCCAGGCTAAGGCTCACCCTCCTAAAGCCTTTTCCCTGGGTTCCACTTCTGATAAACAGATCATGACTTTAGCTGCAGATCTAATTTCTTTAATCAGAGGATCTCAGGCACATCCAGACAGAGGTTCTCAGCCACCTGCAGATAAAAGGCCTAGGGTTGAGCAGACAGATACCCTTTCCTCAGATGAAGCCTCTGGGGACTCAGACCATTCAGATTCCCAGGAAGAATCCTTCCAGGCCTACGAGGATTCTGATGCTGATGAATCCATTCCCTCTGCCTCTCCTCCAGAGGATATTTCTTTCGGGGAAATTCTCCACTCCATGAGAGAGCATTTTCAGTGGCAGGGCCAGGATTTCTCTGACTCCAGGAAAAGGCTACGTACTTTACTTAAGTTACCCCAGCACAGGCCTTTAGCTATTCCACCAGTGTTAGATGTATTGGATGATGTGCACTCAGACTCCAGTGCTTCCCCTGATTCTCTCCCTCCTGCTCCTGACAAGCCAGACAGATATTACAGGGTTCCTGAAACTCATAAGCATCTCTTTAAGGCCCACTCTGTGGATCTAGAAACTATTTCTCAGGGGCCCAAAGGAGTGGCCACCTCCACGACCAGAAACCCTTTGCCCGCAGACAGGGAATCTAGGTCCTTGGAGAGATGGGGCAAAAAAGTTTATACCTCAACCACCCTTGCCATGAGGGCACTTAACTGTCTTTTTCATATGTTTCAGTATCAGGATTTCTTGATGGATGATTTGCAGGAAAAGTTAGCCTCTCCTGAGCCTTTAGATAGAAAGGCCTTGCAGGATTTGGTTCATAATACTCAGCAGGTTAGCAATCATTTTCTTCAGTGTGGTTATGATGCATTGGAAGCTTCATGTAGGACAGCTATGACAGGGGCCGTCATACGTAGATATGCTTGGTTGAAAAAACAGGCATTGCCAGATCATGTTAAAGTAAAGCTCCTAGATGCACCTCTGGAAAAACAGAAGCTGTTTGGTGCTAATGCACAGGATGTGTTGAAATCTATTGAGGAAAAGGCTAAATCAGTACAAACAGTCAAAGATTTCCTCCAGGTTCAGCCACCGAGGTTCAGCAGGAATTGGCCTTCAAGGAATTGGTCCTTTCCAGACACTGACAAGTTCCAAAAGGGAAAAAACAGGCGTGCTCAAGGTAGAGGGCAATACCGAGGCTCCTACAGGGGCCGCCAATGGCAACCAACTAATCAGAGAAGTGGCGCAGGGATTTCTACTGCTCCACAGGGACAATCACAATGACTTGGCTTTGACACCGCCGACCAAGGCTCAAAGAGAAGCACCTTTAGGCGGAAAATTATCCTTATTTTCAAAGAATTGGCACATCTTAACAAAGGACAAATGGATTCTGGACATAATAGACAAAGGTTACAGGTTACCTTACCAACAAGACAATGCATGCCAAACCTGCCACAAAATCAAAGGGCAGAGGCACTCCTACAAGTTTCAAACCTGTTACAGATCAAAGCAATAGAAAAGGTTCCTCCTCAGGAACAAGGCCAGGGATTCTACTCAAGACTGTTCCTTGTTCCAAGAAAAGAAAAGCAATGGAGACCTATACTGGACTTGTCCGCTCTAAACACCTTTCTCATTGTGCCAAAATTCAAAATGCTGACGTTACAGCAACTTCTTCCCATGCTGGGCAAGGGGTCTTGGCTGGTTACTCTGGACCTCAAGGAGGCATACCTGCATGTCCCAATCAGACACAGTTGCAGAAGATACCTCAGATTTCTTGCAGGGTCAGAGCATTATCAATTCTTAGCATTGCCGTTTGGCTTGTCTACTGCACCCAGAGTATTCACGAAATGCCTGGCATCAGTAATTGCACATTGCAGACTCCAGGGGATACAAATTTACCCTTACCTGGACGACTGCCTTATACAAGCGGACAGCAAACAAGCCTTGATAAGAAACTTGGACTATGTCATACACTTACTACAGGCTTTGGGATACACAGTCAACATTCAAAAATCAAGACTACTGCCATCCCAACAAATAATTTTTCTAGGAGCCAAACTGGACACAAACTCACAAATGGCTTTCCTCACAGAAGAAAAACAAGAACAATTACCAGATTACTTCAAAAGCCTAGCAAAGCTCACCCACATGACTGCAAGGAAAATCCTGCAGGCCCTGGGTTTCATGGCATCTTGCATTCTTCTGATTCCACTGGCAAGACTACACATGAGAAAACTACAATGGTACCTACAAATTTTATGGTCTCAACACAGCCACAACTTAGAAGAAATTATACCACTCATTCCATGTCTTCAAAAGGAATTTTTGTGGTGGGCACAAGCAAGTCAATTAAACAAAGGCATGTCTTTCAGCAAACCTCAAGCAAGTCAAACCATTACAACAGACGCCTCAGATCATGCATGGGGGGTGCACATGGAGGGCAGATGCATGCAAGGGCAATGGGCTCCCCGGGAGATGCATCTGCACATAAATCAAAAAGAGATGTTGGCAGTGATTCATGTAATCGAGGCCTTCGGAAAATTTCTTCAGCAAGGTCATCTGCTAATAAAGACAGACAACACCACTGTCATGTGGTACATAAACAAACAGGGAGGCACTCATTCTTACCCCCTCTGCAGACTAACAATGACTCCTTGGGAAAAGGCCCTGAAACTGAACTTACAGTTGCAATCCCAGTTTGTTCCAGGGAAGGACAATGTTCTGGCGGACAGTCTAAGCAGAAACATTTTGGACCCGCACGAATGGATGCTGCATCCAGACATTTTTTCGCAAATAATTCATGCATGGGGAAGGCCGGACATAGATCTCTTTGCCTCTCACCTCAATCATCATCTGAAGAAGTTCTGTTCGAGGACACACCATCCTCAAGCCTGGAGAATGGATGCTCTCTCCTTCAGCTGGAATTCTCTGACAATCTATGCATTCCCACCTCTACCATTAATGACCAAGGTGTTACTGAAGATCAAAGCAGAGCAACCGAAAGGTATTTTGATAGCTCCAGACTGGCCAAGGCAGCACTGGTATCCATTACTAAGGAGCATATCTCGCACCAAGCCGTGGCCCCTGCCTCAATGGCCTCTGCTTCTGACTCAGCACAATTACAGGACTGTTCATCCCAACCTGCAAACATTGCAGCTGACAGCTTGGAGGGTTCCATGACTTCTACCCATATCTCTCTCTCCAAAAAAAGTTCAAGAGATCCTACTGGAAGCACGCAGACCTTCCACCAGAAAAACTTATTCAGCCAAATGGAAGAGATTCATCACCTGGAATGCCAACAAGGGTCAGGATGTATCAGTAATAAGCATGCCACAGATACTAGAATACTTGGCAGAAATGCTTCATAGTGGCCTTTCATATTCTTCCATAAAAATACACGCTTCAGCAATCTCAGCAAAATACAACTGTGATCCACCTGTGTTTTCACATCCTTTACTAAGACAGTTTCTAAGAGGGATAAAGAATATCAAACCTCCCAGGAAACCACCAGTGCCTGCATGGGACCTCAACTTCGTCTTGGAAAGATTAACTCTTCCTCCTTTTGAGCCAGCAGCATCTTCAGAAATGCACTTTCTCTCCTGGAAAACAGTTTTCCTGTTGGCAGTTACCTCAGCAAGAAGAGTCTCGGAGATACAGGCCCTCATGGCAGTACCTCCATTCCTCATTTTTCATCAGGACAGAGTTTCTTTAAGAACCAATCCTTCATTCATGCCAAACGTGATATCCAGGGTGTCTCTAAATCAAGCAATTCACCTGCCTACTTTCTTTCCCAATCCTCAAAGTAAAGGAGAAAAGCTGCTGCACACTTTGGACATACACAGACAATTACGCTACTACTTGGACAGAACAAAGGCCAACAGAAAGTGTGACCAACTATTTGTAGCTTACGCTGCTGGAGTGCAAGGAAAGGCAATTTCCAAACAAACAATTTCAAAATGGATTGGGCACTGCATCAAATTCTGTTATTCTTTCCATGGAAAAGGTGTGCCAGCCAATATCAGGCCACGCTCCACCAGAGCTATAGCCACCTCCACAGCCTTTCTAACAGGGGTGACTACAAAGGACATTCTAGAAGCTGCTACATGGAGCTCCATGCATACATTTTCCAAACACTACAACCTGCCTTTATACTCCAGATCCCGAGCAGGCTTTGTTTCGGCAGTCCTGCAGGGTGTTTTAGCTACACCATCTTTTTCTTAGATCCTACCACCCCCAGCTTGGCTATGGTATTCAACCCATATGTCAGGACTGCAGTTGCATTCTTGAAGGACATAGTACAGTTTTGTACCTACCATAAATGTAGATGTCCGATAGATATGCAACTGCATTCAGGTTTACCCTCCCTCCTACCCCTCTGTAATTTACCTTTTTGGGTCCACTACCCCCTTTTCCAACTTAGCTGGGGATAGCTTTTATGGTGCATCTGTTTATTACTATTGTGCATGTCTGGAATTTTATGCATTCTCTAAATTTAGCCTTCCTTGGAGGGTACCTGGCATCTGGGGCAAGAAACACTGAAGAAGATGGCGTCGACTGATGCTTTTATACCCCAGCCGCTCTGACGTAGGGGAAGAGGCGACATCAGCCAACGCCGGACCCAGACTTTGGAATCCGGCCGACCGAGGGGCTGCCTGAGACAGGACAACCCATATGTCAGGACTGCAGTTGCATATCTATTGGACATCTACATTTATGGTAGGTACAAAACTGTACTTTCTGCAGCTACTTGGTCCTCATGTCATACCTTTATTTCTCACTACAAATTGGATTTGACTTCTAGAAGGAGAGCAACCTTTAGTTCTGCAGTGCTCCGGAATTTCCTTCCATGAGGGCCACCCAGGAGTTTAGTAGCTGGGGACTCTGTCCCAAAGGTTGAAGACCCAATGAAGTAAACTACTTCAGATAAAGAAGTTATGTACTCACCCTAACGTTCCGTCTGAGTAGTTCTACTTCATTTGTCTTCAACCGTCCCTCCCTATTTCCCCCCGGACCTTGTCATGTGAACAGCCTGTAGGCTGCAGTTATAGGTCATAAAGTATTTTTTCAGGTTGTGTTATCAGTATAAAGATCAGCAAACTGTATCTGGGGATTGAAAGGTAATGGAGGTGTATTATGGGTAAGGGGAGGAGCTTGGAGCAGATGCTAGTGAGATTGCCAGCTCAGATCAGATATGGATCCTGTATCCCACAGGTTGAAAACAAATGAAGTAGAACTACTCAGATGGAGCGTTATGGTGAGTACATAACTTTTTTTTTATTATTTGTCTCTATTTCAGTATTTAATGTACAATTGTGGACCTTTTTCTCCCCAGGCCACCGCTGAAAAATGGCTACTCTGCTCAATCTGTCTATCCTGGTCAACAAATGTAAAATAAAATAAATAAAAGAGGGTGAGAGAGAGAGAAATCCAAAGAAAACAAAAGAGAAAAATCTAAAGAGAAACCTAGAAATGAACAAGTTGAGAAGAGAGGGTAGAAAAACTGAGGAAAAGGTCTTCTGGATCCAAATGCTGATCTGGGTCTGGCACTTAAATTGACAAATTAGACCAATCCAAATGGAACTCTGATCAGAACTCCCTCCCCGAAGCCTTCCTTTTCTGCAGGGCCAGTCAGCCGTAGACTTCACTTGCCTATACTTCAATAAAAGCTGCTATCAAGACCAGCATTTGTAGTTTCTTCGATGTCTTGCCAATCCACCAGAAGTCTGCGATGGGTGTCGACCGTATAGTGAGGAAATTCCTGGGAACACAGATTCAGCTGGGGGTTCACCCATCTCCAACCCCGAGGAAAGGGCCAAGAATGGGCCCTTTGACACTGTTTTCGTTTTCCTGAGCCAGCGGTTATGGATCTGAACCATTCTGCCACACCAGCAACTGATCCGAAAGCCCTGGAGACTTCAGCTTCAACATCTTCCGTTAACTCTCTTGACACCATTGCTTTAGGATTGAGGAGAGTCCTGAAGCCAAAGTATTGGGGTTGGAGCTCCAGTGGAATCGACTGTAAAGTTTTTGGATCTGTTCCTCCCCATCAGTGCTTTGGCTGTAGACAGCTTGGCTCTGAGGTTTTCTATACCACATGTCTGTGGCCCAGTACCAGGCCCTGGTATCAATTATACTGGGCTGCGAGAGGTTAAGAACCACTGCTTTATTTGGTCCTACTTAACAGACAGATGAACACTGTAGAAGTTTCACTACAGTGACCTTGTATTTATACAAACACTTGTGAAAATTTACATTAGAATACCATAGTATTTGAAAATGAGTGTCGAGAAGAATAAGTATCATGCCACAGTAGTTAAATTATTCGATAAAAGCTTATAATTGGTTGGAGGAATATCTTTTGGTTAGCTTAAGTGTATCTTGTGTATTCTAAAATGAGTGACTGGGTAGATGTCATTGTCCATCCCTGCTTGTGATATACTGACAGTCAGCCAGTGATGAGCCGTTAAATTCTATAATCTTCTAAAATGTTTGCTGGTTTTCTCATTGTGCTAACATCTGAAGCTCATCGCTGGCTAATGGGTCAGGTTAGTGTCTCGTCGGTCAGAGATTTCTTTATTTTTGATTATTATATGAATTTAAGTCCTTAAAACTAAATATATCTAGGAATATTACCACCTGTAAACGTGAAATACTTTTCTTGGCCAGGTGGATTCCAGCAGTAAGTTTTAAGGTTTAAGGCTTGCCTTGGAATTAATTGAAGTGTTATACTATTATACTCGGTTTTGGTTATTTTTTGGTTAAATCTTCTCTTCTTTTTCTACAGCTGACAGGAATTGTATCACAATTCTCAAAGCAGGGAATTGTTTTTTTTTTTTTACTCATGCCTGTGTCTTAAAAGGGATCCTGTGGTCCTTTTAATTATTTTATTTTCAAATATATTTTCATTTATAAGTTCTAGTGTAGCTTCACAAATGACAGGGAGTACTGCTTTTTAGTCATATCCCTGTCATCTGTTTTTTGAAACTGGAACAGTGAAAACACTAGTTGGGTCATATGTCTTTAAAATGGAATTAAGATGAATCTTAATTTATTGAATTTAATGAGGAAGCCAAGACCCGAACTTTTCACATCACAGCTTGAACTAATACTTTGTTTTACTGAATCCAATCTTTTTGACATGTGGAAAGAGGCTCCGTGAACAGCTCCTTATATAAACCTAACTCCTTGCTTATTTGGATCCATTTTTGTATGGAGGGAAATGTGTTTTTACTTGCTCAAAGAGGGGAACAATGAAAGGCCTGGAGATGATGTCCAAGTCTAAAAGTTTTGACTGTGGTCTTTTTAATCAATTGATTTATCCTCCACCGGAATCTTAGTGCTATTTTGTAATTTCTTGTGTAGTTTTACCGTCCACGGTTTTCACGAGGTTTGTGGAGCTTGGGGTAGGGTGGTTGCTATGAAACTTTGTTAAATAAGAGATGGGGGTTACTGAGAAAACGGCCAGGTTTGCTGTGTTTGCTATCTGTAGGTCTGTGATGAAGCAGGCTAAGCTAGCTAGAAGCTTTAAGTTTGAGAGGTTATGCTTCCTGAGGAAAAAAAAAAAAAGACAGAGGTAGACAGATAGATGGAGAGAGAGAGAGAGCGTGCACACAAGTGAGCATAGCCCTTCTTTTTATTGCCAGCTTCTTAGGAGATATTTGTATTGTTATAATGGACCTAGGGGAAAAGAACTTTTGGTGGAGAAATGTAGTTCAGGTTAAATCATTAGAAAAAGCCTAGTATTTCGCCTCCGCCAATGTTAATCAGATGTGGTGAGCTCGCTCAAAGATGAGGTCTGAGAATATACATACAAGCGAGATCTAACAGAAGAATAGCAATGGAGGTTTACATATCTGAGTGATCACACAGAAAAAAAATAAATAAAAATGTAGAGCAGGCCGTATTTATACCAGGAGCCTTTTTGGGAGATGTTTGTACTATTCAAAAACCAGGGAGGATTTCTGCTGGTGTAAAATTGTACTTTAGGTTAGTCATTGGATGAAGCTTCACATTTAGGGCAAGAACTCTTGTAAAAGGAGATAATCAGACTAGGAAAATCAAAGTAAAAAAAAAAAAACTGAGGATTAGAGAAAATGCCAAAGTGATTCAGATTAGTATACCCATCGATGGTCTGGTATGTTGCATCTATCTCGAAATGCCTCTTGCTTGAATTTAGTTGTTTTAAATTTAAATCTTTTCTCAAAGCATAACCTTTCTTAAACTTAAAACTTCTATTCTAGCTTAACCTGCCTCATCAGTTTCACTTCATAATCACGAATTGCTGAAATATCGAATTTCAGCGATTCGTGTTCATGAAGCCGAAACGTCAAAATAACGAAAGTGCATAAGTGAGAATAGTACTATGTTGAATTTGCGCTTATGCATTTACGTTATCGTACAGAAGTGTTTGGCAGGGATGGTGTCTGCAGTTTAAGGTGAATGAGTGTGCGTGAGTGTTTTTATAACTTGTACGAGTGGGTTAGGGTAAAGGGAGGTGGAGGTATGAGTCTGTGTGTTGGCTATGTGTTTTTTATTTTTTTATTTTTTTTTAACTGTGCGATCTCGGAGTTAGTATATATAAGTAGGGGGTGTGGGGGGTTCAGGGGGGTTTGCCCCCCCCCCTGCGTTTGTGTAGTGTAGGTGTGTGTCTATATGGTGATTTGCTGTATTTAATTGTTTTGTGATGTGGCTGGTATGGTTTGTGTGTTGTGTGCTGTATGCTGTGTGTTCACTGTGGTTTTGTGATTGTGAAGTGTCTGATGTGATGGTTTTGGCTTTATACTGTCGAAATGCTGAAATTCCATATTTCAGCATTTCGGCAATATGAAGTGAAACCGCCTCATCACATAATTCCACATTGCAAACACAGCCAACTCGGCCATCTTCTCAGTAGCCCCTATTAATAAGCTAATGGACAGAAAACGGCAACAAAAATCTTACTAGCCTAACTAAAACCTTTAAAAACTCAGTTGTAATAAAAGAGACTAAGTTTAACTTTTAACACAGCAATTATAAGTTCTTGAAAAAGTGTTGTTTTTTACATTGAAAATATTAGTGCTGGAGCTAGTGTTTAGAATTGAGAGATTTATACATTTTTATTTTATTAAATTACATATTTTGCATATATAAATATATGGAGTGTGTATGTGATGAGTGTTTTGCTGACAGGTTGACATCCTCCTGCTTTGGAAAGGTATTTATGAATAAATTTGTTGGGACCCTGCCCTCATCTTATTACCAGGCTGTTTTCTCACAAAGGTTGAGAACCACTGGTCTATGTTATAATCTTTGACCCACAAACAATTTGAGCCAGCAGCATTAACAGATTTAAAGTTCCTCTCTTGGCTAAATGATTGCCATTATGTCAGCAAAACGAGTTTCTGATCTTCAACCCCTTTCATACAAGCCACCTTTCCTTGTTTTCCACAAGGACAGAGTCTCACTGAGAACAAATCCCTTCTTCCTTCCGAAGGTGGCATCAGAATCAAACTTGAATCAACAAATTGATTTGCCTGTAATCTTTCCAAGCTTTGCTAACAAGGAAGAGCACACCCTCTGTACCCAAGATGTATGTAGCAACTTGGGTTTTATTTACATCGTACTAAAGACATTAGGAAATCAGGCAAGCTGTTTGTGTCTTTTTCCAAGAAAACTAGGACAGCATTTACAAAAGTGACATTCTCTAGGTTGTTAGCAGATAGCATTTCCTTTGTTTATAAGCCAAGAGGGCTCTTTACAGTCTAAACCTAAGGCTCACTGTACCAGAGAGATGGCAACTTCAGCGACATTTGCAAAAAAAAAGTAAATGTCATTGACCGTGCAGCAGCAGCATGGTCTACAGCTCATATCTTTATATATCATTAAAAGTTGGATGTGTACTCTAGAGCTCACATAGCCTTCAGCTCTGCCTTTCTCCGGTATGTCCTTCCTTGAGTCCACCCTGGCCCTTTTTAGGTAGCTTGAGAATCTGTCCCACATGTTGAATCGGACTACAGTAGACAGCATTTGATACAAAAGTTATGTACTTACCATAATGATAAATCTGTGTAGTCTTATTTTCATCTGGTTCATCTCACTTCCCTCCTTCCCCCTTCCAAACTGTCTGCCTCCCGTAGTACTTGTATAGTGGATAATGTTGCCAAATCCCATTTCTGTATTCCTTTCTGCAGTTATTAGAGACCCTTTGAAATTGGTCAGCAAATTCAGTCTGACGTAAATCAGCTGGGAGGAGAGAATTGTGGGCAGGGGAGCAGTCTGAGCTTTCAGATCCAGTACTCTGGTATAAGGAGCCGAGGTCTGATCCCAGTGGATCTGACAAGCCACACGTTGAACCAGATGAAAATAAGGGTCTGTTAAGTACATAATTTTAGTTTCTCTGTATAATGTAGAATAAATTCAGCAGCCAAACTTGGTTGCAGTAGAAAACTTTGAACTAAAAGTTACAGTTCATTGATTTAAGTGCCACATACTCTAAAACACTTTCCTTTACTAATAATGAAGTGCAAGTCTAAGGGAAACCTTATTTGTGTTTTTTTACTTCTTTTTGTAGGACCCAGTGACAGGATTGCTTCCTGCAAGCAGCGAGGTGAAGGATGCTTGGGTTCGTGACAACGTCTATACCATACTTGCAGTCTGGGGACTAGGTTTGGCATATCGTAAAAATGCAGACAGAGATGAAGATAAAGCAAAAGCCTATGAGCTGGAGCAGGTTAGAAGTGAATTAGAATGCATGTTTAGTGGATAATTTTTTATTTTAATGTTAGCATGTTAAGTTGAAGAAAAGCTGCTTGGGAATTTTGTTAGACATTTGCTTGTTGAAAGGATCTCATAATGTTCCATACATGTCATGGAAATGTATAGTTTTCTCTTGCTGCTTGGCTAGCCAACCCAGTTCCTAATGTAACTTCTTAGGTTTTTACTAATCCAAGAGTGATCCAGTGAGTGAAGGTCAATGTTGTGTTACCTTTGCATCTGGCTGTGGATGGTGTGAAGAGGAGTTTATGCTACTGGCCTTGATGAGCCTGTTTTTCAATCTCTTATCCAGTGGTTCTAAC
Source organism: Protopterus annectens (assembly GCF_019279795.1). NCBI lineage: Eukaryota > Metazoa > Chordata > Ceratodontiformes > Protopteridae > Protopterus > Protopterus annectens. Next base: position 120,214,571 of record NC_056749.1, read on the forward strand.
TGTAATGTAAACAGAAAAGGGAAAAATGACCATCCTTGTCTTGCACCTCTGCTTCTCCCCACATCCCTTAAAACTGCAGGGAAAGTACATTTTACACAATCATATTTTATTTTATTTATCCCTTGAATGATTTTGTCCACTAGGCTAGTAGCCTGTTTTAAGGAGACAGAAGGTTTTATTCATACTACTAGGGGAAATTTGGCCAGACCAGTGTGAAACTTCCCCTACTCAGCCCTCATCAGACCCATCACTGAATGTAATGCCCCGTTTGGCATGTATCTGACCAGACGTGCAACAGTCTGAGTGTTCACAATGGTTCCTTAACAGGAGAGTCCAGTGTATAAACTCATTGCCCTATATGGATAGACTTAAAGCCTTGTCTCTTTACTCTGTCTTCTACAGGTTGTTGGGAGGCAGTCTATGCCTGGCATGCAAGACATCCTCGGATCAAGCTTTGGTAGACTTTTTGCATATCCACAAAATGAACATCATCAGAAGCACTATTTTCAAGGATTTAAATTTTGCTTGTGTCATACATAAGACACTTTGAGACAGATGTGCCTCAGAGGAACCCCATGCTCTGGAAGAGACTCTCCTTCCATGTGAAGCAGTCCATCCCTA